>NC_143547.1:31667957-31837124 GCF_031878675.1 Megascapheus bottae | reverse complement strand
CAGCCCTGGCACAAAGGACCTGAGACTCTTATCTGCAGTTAACCTCTAGAAAATGGGAAATGGGGCTTGCCTCAAGGGTAGGGCGGTAATCTTGACCTGAAGAGCTGAGGGACAGCACCCAGGCAGAGTTCAAGCCCCATGACCGACCAAAAAAATAATAAAAATAAAAATAAATAAATAAATAAATAAATAAATAAATAAATAAATATGTGGGTTGGGAACGTGACCTAGTAGTAGAGTGCTTGCCTAGCATGGACAAAACCCTGGGTTGATTCCTTGGTATCACATTCACAGAAAAATTGGGAATGGTGCTGTGGCTCAAGTGGTGGAGCTCTAGCTTTGAGAAAGCCCAAGGACAGTGCTCAGGCCCTGAGTTCAATCCCCATGACTGGCAAAAGAAATAATGTTTATGTAACACATGTACATACATATGGTGGGATGAATTAGGCAGATGATACATAGATAAAAATCAATAATTATGAAGGTTAAGGAAATCCAAAGCCTAAAAATACACATAATGTATGAAAACAATGAAAAATGCCACTATAGGACTGACTAGGCGAGCCTGCCTAGCCTGTACCACATCTGGTTTAGATTCCTTAGTACCACATACACAGAAAAAGCCAGAAGTGGTGCTGTGGCTCAGGTAGTAGAGTGTTTGCCTTGAGAAAACTGAAGAACAATGACCAGGACCTGAGTTCAAAACCCAGAAATAGCCAAAAATATTTAACAATACACTTTAAAATAAATATATACATGAAACCCCAATAAAACAGGGCTCCAGAGGCCCAAATTATCTATCAAGTTAATGAGAAAGCTCAGATAAGAAACTTCAGTCTGTACCAAGCAATTCCATCTGAAAAATGACAAGTAAAATGCCAGACTGAAAGCATGATTCAAGTGTGAGAATGTCAGTATCTGACTTAGTAACTGGGCAAGAAGGAACCCTTGAGAGCAAATGACCAAACAAAGAAGACAATTTTACAAAAACAATTTGAAGAAAACACAACAGGAATAGAGAAGTGGTAGTACCTATGTGTATTCTAGATATCAAAGGTAGATGTGGGAGGCTGCAGAGGACAGGACATGCCTGTACCCAGTTTCTAAGTCCCAGATTCACAAAGTAAATGAAACATAACTACATTCATTTATAAACTAAAATGTAAGTATGCAAATCTGCAAATTTGTATGAATGATATTGAATTCTATTTACTTATCAGGGTGAGATCTATGAAATCTTTGAGGCAGAATACTCCATCGGATTCCATTAATCAAACAACAAGAAAAAAAGGAAGCCTAGAAGAATTGTCCAAGTATTAGTGATTCACATAGGTATATACCAACTTGGTTAAAATAAATATCAACAATTCTATCAATTCATAAATAGTAAGCAATTGGAACATTTGTTAAGAAATATAAAAGGGAGTGAGCCTGCAAAGTAAACAAATTCCTTGAGGTTGAATCCCAGTGCAGATCAAAAATAAAAATGTGAAATGATTCACCCAAATTTATTTCAGTTTCAGAAGTAGTGGCACACTTTAGTTAATGTGGGTATTGGGAGGCAGGGTCAAGCAACTAGAGGTTTTCTGGACTTTATATGGGAGGGAGAGCAAGCTCAGAAAACAATGTTAAATAAATATTTAAATAATACATTCATGATAACATAGAAATATATAAACATAATATATGAACGTGGAGATGGATGAAGAAATGAATAGATTGAGAGATGAATGAAATATTAATTCAACATTTATAAAATATGTAAATTAATTTGTGATAACATACACAAACTGAACTGAATTCATATGTAATATATAAACTTAAACCAAACAATAAACTTCACAGTAAATTTAAAAATGAACAGTAAAGAGCTCTAGGAACAGCATGTAGGCCCAGAGGATCCACAACTGACAAAACAAAATAAGAACAATAAGATCCCCAATAAAACAGGCCCCAGAGGTTCCTACTTGCTATCCAGATACACAAAAGACTGAGATAAAGAATGTCAGTCTGGCAGAAAAGTCCAAGAGACTGCATCTCCAAAATAAGAAGAAAAGAGCCAGGCAGGAAGCATGGTTAAAGTGCAAGAATGCCAGCTGAGTGAGTAAGCAAGTAGGCATGAGCTCTGGAGGTCAAATCCCAGAACAAAGAAAAAAAATAAGAACAAAATGATTGAAAGGATAACACAATAGTGACAGAGAAATTGTGGTCCATGTGTGCAATTTGTATACTAGGAGGCAGTTGGGGGAGGCAGAAGAGTTCAGGACATGCCTAGCTTATGTTTAAATATTCTGAAATAGTTAAATAGTCTAAAACCAAATATAAATAAATAAATAAATAAATAAAATATTATTTAAGTATGTTAATCCAAATACATAATATTGAAATCCAGTTACAAGGATGAGATCTGTAAATCTGTCTTGGAAGAAAACTCCACTAGATTTTTCCACTGGATTTCATTAATACAACAAGGAAAATGCAGGCTAGAAGAAGGCTCAAGTCATCTTTCAAATAAGAGATTCAACTATGTACATAATAAATTTATTAAAACATTTGTCAATCAACTGATAAATCAATCAATAGAAAAATAAAAGTATATAAATTAATTAATGAACATACAATGCCCAACAAGAAATGTACTCACTACATACAACTGTAACCCTTCTGTACATCACCCTGACAATAAAATTAAATTAAAAAAAAAACATGAAAATGTTAGGTGATGGAGTGAATGAATGACTCAAAAAAGTATATGGACTGAGAAAAAAGAAAAAGAAAGTAAATAAAGTCCCTGATTTCAAATCCAACAGTAGAACAAAAATTTAAAAAATAAAAATGATTTACCACAACCTACTTCTATGACCCACAATAGTGGCCCACGTCTGTCACAAAGACCATGGGAAGTAGTGGCAAGAAGCTGCAGGTTTCCTAGATAGTCTCTGTGGCAGAGAGGTAGGCCAATGCTCAGAAAAGAAAAGATAAAACAAGTATGAAAACAATAAATTTAATAAAACATAGAAGGATATAAAGAACACAATGGAATTCAAGCATGAATGAATGGACCTTTAAATTAATATATTTATATATGATATATATTAATATATTTATGTATTATTTATATATCAACCTTTAAATTAATATATATAGAGAAAGAAACCTGGTTAATTAATGATAACATATCAATAAATAGTAATAGACTATTCGATAACATACAAACCTAAAAATAATAACAGCAGAAAATACCAATATATATCAAAATAAATATAAAATAGGGCTGGGAGTTTGGCCTAGTGGTAGAGTGCTTGCCTAACATGCACAAAGACCAGGGTCCAATTCCGTGGTACCTCATACATAGAAAAAAGCTGGAAGTGGTGCTGAGGTTCAAGTGGTAGCGCTCTGGCCTTGAGAAAGTCCAAGGACAGTGCTCAGGCCCTGAGCTCAAGCCCAGGACTGGCAAAAAAAAAATGAGTAAAAATAAATAAATATAAAATAAACAATAATCACCCCCCCAAAAAAAACAGGGTTCTAGAGACTCCCACTAGATATTGGAGGTACTCAGGACTCTTAAGATTAGGAGTATCAAGCCAGGCATGATGGCTCTTGCCTGTAATCCTAGCTACTCAGGAGGCTGAGATCTGAGGATCAAGGTTCAAAACCAACCCCGGGCACAAAAGCACCTGAGATTCTAGGAAAATGGAAGTGGGTCTTGGCTCAAGGGTAGAGTGGTAGCCATGAGCCGAAGAGCTCAGGTCCAGCGCCCAGGCCGAGTTCAAGCCCCATGACCCACAAAAAAAAAAAAAAAAAGGTCAGGAATATCAATGTGTTATAGGAAAGTCCAAGTAACTCCTCCAAAATAGCCTGAAAAAAAAGCCAGGTGGAAAGTATAGTACGTGTTCAAGAATTCAAGCTGAAGCCAGGAGCATTAGTGGTAGAGTACATGCCTAGCATGCACAAAGTCCTGGATTCGAGTCCTCGGTACAGAAAAAGCCAGAAGTGGTGCTGTGGCTCAAATGGTAGACCACTTGGCAAAACCCAAGGACTCAGACTCTGAGGCTAAGATCTGAGGATTGCAGCTCAAAGCCAGCCATGAAACTAAAGTCCGTAAGACCCTTATCTCCAATTAAGCACTAGGAAAGGAAGTGGCAATGGCTCAAGTGGTAGAACACTAGCCTTGAATATAAGAGCTCAGGGACAGCACCCATACCCAGAGTTCAAGCCCCATGACCAACCAAAAAAAAAAAAGAAGAAAGAAAAACATAACAATGAGACAGAAATGCTGACCCATACGTGTAATTCAGGCACTGGGAGACACTGGTGAAAAGCTCAAGAGTTCCAGGCATGCCTTGCTAAGGATATAATAACCAAGTTCACAAAACAAACAAAATAGAAGTAAATGAATTAATAAATGAATGACTAATTGTGCTGGTAGGTAAGCATACAAATGTGTAAATTTGAATAAATAATGTTCAAAACCAGTTACTGATGAAGTGGAGATCTATAAACCGTGTCTGGGTTCGAGCCCCATGACCAACAACAACATAAACAGGTAGGCTGGAAGGATAGTTCCTATCAAATATGTAACTAATAAATTCATAAATACACATTATCAATCAATTGATAAATCAATATGGATAAAGAAATAATAATTAATACACATAAAACAAATGAGCAAGCAAAGCAAATAAAGTCCTTGAGTTTAAATCACAGTGCAGACCAAAACTAAAAAATAAAAATGATTTACTGAAATCTGGGGGCCTCATCTGTAATGCAGGTAGTCCTGGTAGGCAGTGGCTAGAGGCTACAGATTTCCTGGGCAGACTGTGGCAGGGAAGGAGATTCGTGGTCAGAAAACAAGTCTTTTAAAAAAAAACAAGTCTTAATAATAAATTCATTAAAACATAGAAGCTTATATATCACATAAATAAATATATAAGTGCAGTGAATAAAACCATAGATGGATACGTGAACCAACTGATTGAACAAAGGAATTAGCTAATAGAAATACAGAGATTTAAAATCAACAATTGATGTAAGTACTAACATGAACAATAGTCGGTACTCAAGGCTCATACTAGCTATCCAGATAGGCAGGAGACCAAGATAAGAAACATCAATCTGGACAGTAAAGTCACACAGAGTATATATCTTAAATAATAAGTAAAAAGCCAAGTTGGAAGCATAGATCAAGATCACATAGTGTTAGCTCAGTGAGCAAGTAAGTAAGAATGGGCACTTAAGGTCAGATATCATTACACTGGAAAATGTTCAAAAGAAATGATTAGGGGCCGGGAGTTTGGCCTAGTGGTAGAGTGCTTGCCTAGCATGCACGAAGGCCCAGGTTGATTCCTCGGTACCACATACATAGAAAAACGCTGGAAGTGGTGCTGAAGCTCAAGTGGTAGAGCTCTAGCCTTGAGAAAGTCCAAGGACAGTGCTCCAGCCCTGAGCCCAACCCCAGGACTGGCAAAAAAAAAAGAAAAGAAATGATTAAAACAGAAGCAACACTGACACAGAAGTGATAGCCCAAATATGTGAAAAGAGATTTGCTGGGGATTTGAGGGCATGCTGGCCTACGTTGCAAGGCACACTCTCAGAAAACAATATATAAATGCATTATATTAAGTAGATATATACATTTGAATACATATGTTGAAAACAAACCTATAAATAAAAGATAAAAGCCACAGTGGAACTGCCACCACTAGCTGATAATTGAAATTTTCACTGGTAGTCAGGAAAATCATATGTACTCCTTGGGTCCTGAAAGGAAATTCCAGGACACTTCTCATCCAACGATGAGGAACCAGCAAAAAGCAAATGTGAAGTCTTGCCATAAGTAGTAGAGTGCCAGTTGAGTGAACAAGGCAAGAGAGCAGGACAATTTTTCTGTGACTTTGAGTTAAAGGCTGGTGGGTAGAACACTTCCACCTTCGAAATCAAAACTAGAAAATCAAATCACCAGTAAATAGTTGGCCAAGTATGCATATTGGCAAGTGAGGCCACACTAAGCACTAAGTGTTATTCACACCTAGGGAAATGCAAATGCTAAACCACAGGAAGCCTGGAGTGGAGGGCCAGATCTGTAACCCAGGTACTGGAGAGGTAAAGGGAAGAAGATGGAGGGTTCCTGTGTAGGTGTCACAGGCTCAGGCCTATAATCCTTGCCACTCAGGAAACTGAGATCTGAGGATTGCAGGTGAAAGCCAGCCTGGGTAGGAAATTCCATGAGATTCTTGTCTTCAACAAACTTCCAAAATCTGGGAAACGAACTGTCTCTAAGTGGGAGAGCCCTAGTCTTGAGCAAAAAACCTCTGGGACAGCATCCAGGCTCTGAGTTCAAGCCCCAGGAATAACACTCCCACACACCCACAAACAAACCAAAGACAAAACACATATGTAACTAATAAATACATAAACATATACATAAAAAACAATAGATGATAAATGGATAGATGGTCAGATAGACAAATAGAAATAACTTAATAATTAATATATAAAGAAATATAAATAAATAATGAATGATTAACTGAATATATGTGGTAAATGAAGTCATAAGTAAAAGACAAACTTAAAATTAATATATTGGGGCCGGGAGTTTGGCCTAGTGGTAGAGTGCTTGCCTAGCAGGCACGAAGACCTGGGTTCAATTCCTTGGTAGCACATACATAGAAAAAAGCCGGACGTGGTGCTGTGACTCAAGTGGTAGAGCTCCAGCCTTGAGAAAGTCCAAGGACGGTGCTCAGGCCCTGAGCTCAAGCCCGGACTGGCAAAAAAATCAAACATATATATATATATATATATATATATATATATATATATATATACACACACATATATATATATATATATATATGGAGAGAGACAGAGAGACAGAGACCAACAATATAATCCACAGTAAAACAGGACATCGTGGACTCTCAGCAGTTAGACAAGCACTCTTGAAGGCTGTGATCAGGTGAATGAACCTGGGCAACCAAGGGCACGACACTCCTTGACAAAAACCACATGAAGGGGGCGGGAGTTTGGCCTAGTGGTAGAGTGCTTGCCTAGCATGCACAAAGACAAGGGTTCGATTCCTTGATACCACATTTATAGAAAAAAAAAGCCGGAAGTGGTGCTGTGGCTCAAGTGGTACAGTTCTAGCCTTGAGAAAGCCCAAGGACAGTGCTCAGGCCCTGTGTTCAAGGCCCAGGACTGGCAAAACAAAAAAAATTGCACAAAAGAAGAAAAATCAAGCTTGGAAGAAGCTTGATTCAAGTCCCAGAGTGCCAGCTGAGGCAGCGAGCACACAAGTTTGAGCCCTTGAGATCAATTCACAGACAAAAAATATAAATGATTACCAGAAAAACACAACAGTATGACAGACATGGAAAACCACATATGTAATCCAGCTACTGGCAGGCAGATTGGGAAATCTGGAGATATGAAGGCATCCCTGACCTAGGTTGTCTTACCTGACTTAGAAAAAAATATACATATGTATTTATATATGCATAAAAATGTTTATATATGTATACATATATAAATATATAAAATATATGTGCATATATAAATTATATGTGTATATATAAAATATATGTATGTGCACATGTATTTATAAAATATATGTGTATATAAATATATGTGTATGAATATATAAATATGTTTATATACTATACATAAATCAGTAAACAAAAAGACTAGTAAGTAAATATATTTATTTTAATAGATGACGAGAATATATATAATAAAAATTAAAGCCATAATCAGTGTGGGTACCACATTCACCTTTAATCACACAGAAACTCAAGAGAAAGGTATGCAAAGTGTTCTTGCAGAAACTATGAGTCTCCTTCTCCAAATAAACAGCAAAAAGGGTAAGATGAATGCCTGACCATCTAATGTTAGCTGAACAGGAAACTCAGAGAGAAAAGAAATCACTGTAACCTGGAATTAAAGGAAGACTTTAGGGTCGGGAGTTTGGCCTAGTAGTAGAGTGCTTGCCTAGCATGCAGGAAGACCACTCGGTACAACATACATAGAAAAAAGCCAGAAGTTGAGAAATATAACTCTCAAACTATAATCCTTAAAATTAAAAAAAGAATGGAAAATAAGATTTCACTAAAATTGAGATACTCTCCTTTTCAAAACATCAGGATCACAAGCACAATACAAACAAAAAATAAATAAAAAGTTTTAAACCACATACCTGGTAAACTTGTTCCTCATGTCTTAATAGCAGATTGTATTCCATGCCAGAAAGAAAATCAGTAGTAAATAGTTGCTGAAGTATGAAAAAAACATCGAATGAGACAACACTGAATATTATTTTCTTGTTGGGAAATTCATAAGATAAACCATAGTGAGCAGCTAGGATGTAGCTCAGTGGCAAAATGCTTGCCTAGCAAGTGCAACATCCTTGGTTCAACCCCCAGTACCAAAAAAGAAAAGACAAAAAAAGACATAGAGAGCCTGGAGTGCGGGGACCAACATCAGTAATCCAGGTGTGGAAGAGCTGGATGGACGCTTACAGGTCAGCCTGTGTTAAGGCATGCAACTCTGCCTCTGAAGAAAAGATAAAATAGAGTCAGGCGCGGTGGATAGCTACTCACGAGGCTGAGAACTGAGGATCACGGTTCAAAGCCAGCCCAGAGCACAAAAGGACCTGAGACTCTTATCTCCAATTAACCTCCAGAAAATGGAAAGTGGGGTTTGGCTCAAGGGTAGGGCGGTAGCCTTGAGCTGAAGAGCTCAGGGACAGCACCCAGGCTCAGAGTTCAAGCCTCATGACCCACAAAAAAAAGATAAAAGTTATGTAAGTAATAAATACATTAAAAATCTAAGTGAATAAATAGGCAATAAACTTAAAAATAACCATATATGTGAAAGTAATATAAAAATTAACATTATAGCCCCAATTAAACCAGAAACCTGAATCACAGCTGTCCAAGTGGTCAAGAGAGTATGGTCAGAGCACCCTGGGCAGGATACTCAGAAGACTCCATGTCTAAAATAGCAAGAAAACAAAAAAGCGTAGAAGCATGGATTAAGTCCAACAATACCAGCTTTGTGAGTAAGCAAGCAAGCTTGAGTCCTAGAGATTTACTAAAAATGAAACATCAGCTGGGTTTTGGCAGCTCATGCCCTTCATCCTAGCTACTCAGGAAGCGGAAATCTGAGGATCACAGCTCAAAGCCAGCCTGGGCAGGAAATTTTGTGAGATTCTTTGTGGGGGTTTTTTTTGTGGGTCATGGGGCTTGAACTCTGGGCCTGGGCACTGTCCCTGAGCTCTTCAGCTCAAGGCTACCAACGTACCCTTGAGCCAAACCCCACTTCCCATTTTCTGGAGGTTAATTGGAAATAAGATTCTCAGGTCCAGGCTGGCTTTGAACCTTGTTCCTCAGATTTCAGCCTCCTGAGTAGGTAGGATTACAGGCAAGAGCCAATGCACCCCCCCCCCCCGTGAGATTATCTCCAATTAACTACCTAAAAATAAGAAACGCAGCTGTGCTTCTAAATGATACAACAGTGCTCAGGCCCTGAGTCCAAGCCCCTTAACTGACTGGAGTGGGAAAAATACACCACAGTTATCCCCCGATTACAGACAGATGCCTACAATGTAGATATAAAAACCATATGGAATAAGCTCTGTGAGATGAATTCTAGCCTGTGGAATTTAGCAAAACTGACTCAGAAAACAACCATTAAATAAATAAATAAATAATCAAAAAATAATGAAAGATGGGCAGTTTAGACGGATAGACTAATTGATGATTTGTGGAAACAAAGAAAATATAAAAACAATAAACCTGGGCCACAGTAGCTCATACTGTAATCCTGGCACATTCCTCAGAATCATGGTCAGAATAACCATCCCTTACTTTATGTCAGGTAGTGTTGATTGGAAGTAACTAATCTGACTGTTTCAATCCTTATACTTACCAATGTGGAAGGCATGTACTCCTACTATTCTGTTTAATTATTAAATGAGGGCACATGTTATCTCAGATTAAAGAACATGTCTAGAAACATGTATTGGAGCAATATGAAAACGTAATTCAAACTGATAAGATTTTGAAACTCACCACATTGCCGTAAGCTTTCCTTTCCATATTTGTAAAATAGAGGACCTCTGGAATGAGGATGTTGTAAAATTTTATTGAAATTGTGTTTTTCTTGAGGTGGGTTTATGATGCAATCATATGGTGGTTTGCTTGCCTACCATGTTTCCTAGATTTGAGTCCCAGCAACAAATACACACACACACACACACACACACACACACACACGCACGCACGCACGCACGCACGCACGCACGCACACACAAATCACGATACACATATATACATAAGTAACTAAATAGTCTTGATTTTAGACTTGGGATATTTGTAGAATCATTTAATAATAAATATGACAGTGGGCAATTTTTGTGATGGTATACTGGGGTTTGAACTCACAACTTCACACTTACTTCATAGGCTCTCTATCAATTAGGACACAGCTCCAAGCCCTTTTTGCCCTGTTTATTTTTAAGTTAGGGTCTTGCTCTTTGCCTAGTTGCCTGGATGGCAAGCCTTCTAATTACACTTCCAGCTGTAGGTAGGATGACAGGTATTTGTCATTACACCTCGCATTTTCTGTTGAATTGCAGGTTCTGTGAATTTTTGGCCAGGGATGAGCTGAAATTTCAGGTTTCTAATCTCAGCCTCCTGAGCTGGGAGTCACCAGCTTGTAGTTAACAGTAAGAACATTTTTTGTTTTTCAGTCCTGGGGCTTGAATTCAGGGCCTGAGTACTGTCCTTGGGCTTTTTCCTGAAAGCTAGCACTCTGCCACTTGAGCCACTCCCAGCTCACAAACTTTATTGCCTGGGCTGAGTGTGAACTGTGAGCCTCAGATCTCATCCTTCTGAGAAGTTAGGATTACAGGCATGAGCCTCCAATGCCCAGCTTACATTTTTTTCTATTTTATACCAGAAGTGCAAATGACACATCCCCCTGTGTTCTTCGCAGAGTGATGAATGGTCTGACTGAAATATATCCTAATTATTCTCAGATATTGGGAAGCTATTTAAGAAGAGGTGGAGCATGCATGATGCTATTTCAAGATACCTAGGCTATGACAAAGGTATCATCTTAGGCATAGAACAAAGTAGTCCAGTGAGCCCTCTCTAGCTGTGGGTTCTACATTCACAATAGTGTACACCCACAGATTTAACTAACCACAGGTTAAAAATGGTCAGAAAAGTCAACTGCCAGTGGCTTTTGCCTATAAGCCTAGCTAATCAGTTGGCTGAGATTTGACAATCAAATTTCAGTGCTCGCCTGAGCAGGTAAATTCAGGACACTCCTATCTCCAATTGACTGGGGGAAAAAAAAACCCTGAAAATGGGAAGTGGTGCTGTGGCTCAAAGGGTGGGGCGGTAGCCTTGAACTGAAGAGCTCAGGGACAGTGACCAGGCCCAGAGTTCAAGTCCCACAGCAGACAAGAAAAAAGAAAAAAAACCTGAAAGTAGATTTGCAGCTCAATTGATATAACACCAGCCATGACAAAAAAAGAGTTTGAAGCCTTGAGTTCAAGTCCCAGTACTAAGCTCCTCAAAAATATTTTTTCCTCAGGAAAAATTGCATTATTACTGAATACATACTAGTATTTTTTTCTTTCTTGTCATTATTTCCTAAACAACATAGCAGCTATTTAGCACTTACATTGAATAGGATATTAAGGTATGTGGGGGAAATGTATAGAAGTTTATAAGCAATTACCTCCATCCGTTTCAGATACAGTCTTGCTCTGTTCCTCTTAAGCCTCCTGAACTACTGAGAATAAGAGGTCTGGCTACCCCCTTGTTTTATATGAGGAACTAAAGTACCTGCAGATTTAGATCTAGACACTGTGTTCCAAGAACCCTGTGGGTGATTATGACTCAATGCCTAGCTAGGTAACAGTAGAACCATAAAGTAGCCAAGTCCCTGGAAAAACCCACTTTATAAAATATGGCAAATTTACCCCTTCCAATTCCAGGCAAGAACCATTCAATGGGGCCAGAGGCTAGCCTAGTGGTTGAGTACTCATCTAGCATGCATGAAGCCTTGCTTTCAATTCCTCAGTACCACATACACAAAAAAGCCAGAAGTGAGGGCTGGGAGTTTGGCCTAGTGGTAGAGTTTGGTTTGCCTAGCATGCACAAAGACCCAGGTTCGATTCCTTAGTACCACATACATAGAAAAAGCCAGAAGTGGTGTTATGGCACAAGTGGTAGAGCTTAAGCCTTGAGGAAAGCCCAAGGACTGTGCTCAGGCCCTGAGTTCAAGCGCCAGGACTGGCAAAAAAAAATTAAAAAGAAAAAGAAAAGAAAAAGCCAGAAGTGGTGTCATGGCTCAAGTGGTAGAGCACTATCCTTGAGCAAAACATGTCCAAGGACAGAGCCCAGGCCCCGAGTTCAAGTTCCAGGACTGTCAAAGAAAAGAACCCCTAAAAGTTCTGAAGCAGCATAGCCCATATGAACTCACAAAATTGACCTTTCAGGGATCCTGTCATAGGACAGGAGATACAACTGGTAGAGAGAGAATCACAACTCAAGAAGTAAAGCTGGACACGGTGGCTCACCCCTGTAATCCTAGCTACTCAGGAGGATGGGATCTGAGGATCAACGTTCAAAGCCAGCCTGGGCACTAAAGAATCTGAGACTCTTATCTCCAATTAATCACTAGAAAATTGGAAGTGGGGCTGTGGCCCAGCGGTAGGGCAGTAGCCTTGGGCTGAAGAGCTCAGGGACAGTACCCAGGCCCAGAGTTCAAGACACATTACTCACTATGAGGAGGAGGAGGATGAGGAGGAGGAGGATGAGGAGGAGGAGAAGGAGGAGGAGGATGAGGAGGAGGAGAAGGAGGAGGAGGAAGAGGATGAGGATGAGGAGGAGGAGGAGAAGGAAGAGGAGGAGGAGGAGGAAGAAGAAGAAGAGGTGAGAAATTCAAGAGTAGCATGACCCAGGCCACGAGTTTGTCCTAGTGGTAGAGTGCTTGCCTAGCATACACAAAGACCTGGGTTTGATTCCTTGTTACCACATACACAGAAAAAGCTAGAAGTGGTGCTTTAGCTCATTTGGTAGAGCCCTAGCCTTGAGAAATACCAGGATGGTGCACAGGCCCTAAGTTCAAGTCCCAGGACTGACAAAAAAATAGGATGTCCTAAGCCTGTGTTGTCCCCATGTGATCCTGAATGCTTGAAATACTGAGAGGCAGCAAAAGCATGCTCTAAGTATAAAAAGATACACTAGATTTTGAAGACTTAGTAGAAAAATACATGTCATTCATAATTTCAAGTGATTACATGTTAAAATGATACATAAATAGGGCGAAAGTAATTTAAAAATAATTATAGCTGGTTGCTGGTAATTCACACGTGTAATCCTAGCTGAGATCTGAGGATCATGTTTCAAAGCCAACCTGGTCATGAAAGTCTGTGACACTCTTGCCTCCAATTAACTACCATGATAGCAGGAAGTAGAGCTGTGGCTCAAGTCGTAAAGCTAGCCCTGAGCAAAAGAAGCTCAGGAACAATACCCAAATCTAGAGTTCACTAGGCCCTAATAGTGCACTCGTGTACACACACACACACACACACACACACACACACACACACACACTTGAGAAGTATTGGTTCAAAGATAATGTAGTGGAAGTGAATTTGATCAGTATATGTTATATGCATGTTTAAAAATATCACAATGAGGGCCGGGAGTTTGGCCTAGTGGTAGAGTGCTTGCCTAGCATACACAAAGATTCAAGTTTGATTCCTCAGTACCACATACGTAGAAAAAATCCGGAAGTGGTGCTGAGGCTCAAGTGGTAGAGCTTTAGCCTTGAGAAAGTCCAAGGACAGTGCTCAGGCCCTGAGCTCAAGCTCAGGACTAGCAAAAAAAAATCACACCGAAACCTTTATATAATCAATTTATACAAAAAAAAATGAAAAACAGGGCCGGGAGTGTGGCCTAGTAATAGAGTGCTTGCCTAGCATGCACATAGACTCAGGTTCGATTCCTCCTTATCATATACATAGAAAAAGCTGGAAGTGTTGTGGCTCAAGTGGCAGAGCTCTAGCCTGGGGAAAACCCAAGGACAGTACTCAGGCCCTGAGTTCAAGCCCCAGGACTGGCAAAAAAAGTGAAACACAAAAATTCTATAAATTGTACTTATGGCTAGCAGTACTTTTGTTAGTGTTCCTCATTCCCAAAATAGGAAATGAGTTTTAGACATCTTAAGTGGAGATCACTTAGGTAGTTGGATATACATGACTGCAGTACGAGGAAACAGAGAGTACATATACAACAGTTTGAGTAACCAGATTTTAAAGATACTTACGTGGATACTTAGATGGGATTTGAGGAGGGGAAGTATTTTCAGAAAGAAAGGGGAAAATTGAGAGAGTGAATAAGGATGAATATATTGTAGTTTGCAAGTATAAAAATAGCAGCCTGGCACGGATGTCTCACACCTATAATCCTACTTACTCAGGAGACTGGGATCATCAAGATTATAATTCAAAGCCAGTCCAGAGAGGAAAGTCCTGGAGATTCATATTAAATACCAAAAAAGCTCAAGTAGAAGAGCACCAACACTGAGTGGAAAAATAAAAGGACAGAGCCCAAGCCCTGAGTTCAAGCCCCAGTACCAGCACACGCACACACACACACACACACACACACACACACACACACACACACACACACACACACACACACAGAAAAGGAAAAGAGGGCCAGGAGTGCAGCCTAGTGGTAGAGTTCTTGCCTAGCGTGCAAGAAGACCCGGATTCCACTCCTCAGTATCACATACAGAGAAAAAGCCCGAAGTGGTACTGTGGCTCAAGTGGTAGAGCCGTAGCCTTGAGAAAGCTCAAGGACAGTGCCCAGGCCCAAGTTCAAGCTCCATGACTTTCACAAAAAAGTAAAAACAAACCAGCACAGTGAAATCTGTTGGACTTGTTTTAAAAGTGGGGAAGAGAAGAGGGACAGAGGGGGTAAGGGGTGAGGTTGATGGAGGTCTCCTTAAGTATGTATGCCTGGCAATGCCACAATGAATTGGATGCTCACAGAAAGGAGAGACAGATAGCCTTGTTTATGTTTGTCTTCATCAGGTCAGCAGGCTCAGAAAACAAAGTTCCCACCATTTGCTAGAGAAACAACACAGGGAATTAGATGAGGGTAATGGTGCCCTGTGCTTTTCTACACTAACTGAAGAGCCCCAAAACTAGCTGGGTAAGTGCCCAGAGAGACCCTCAAAGAACTGTTGGAAAAGTTCCGTATTCAGCATAAACAATGGTGGAAATACTCAGACCATAAAAAATACGACCAGAGGCTGGGGTCCTAGTAAGGACACACCAGGCCAATAAGTTAAGCCTAGGAGCATCCCAGGCTCCTAGCAGTGTGAACATCTGCCCTGATCAAGAGTCTGCAATCTGTCCAGGTGTGTTTCCCAGTCATATACTGAGCAACTTAGCCCAGAGCATGAGAAGCAAGATCAGTTGTAAAGCAGAATAGTGCCGAACTGCACATCCTGTCTTCTCAAGGCTCCGCACTGCCTCTGCACTGATATGGCTCAACCCTCAGATTACATCAGCTCTTTCCTCCTTTCCAGTGCCAAGACCCCAAGGCCCACCATCATAGGGGTTTATGTGAGGCACTAGGAGCTACTGCAAACCTTGTGCCTTTCTATATTTCAGCTTTTCTGCTTTTATTGAATGTTTTACTTTGCTAGGCAAGAAGAAAAATTTTTAAGCCAGGTGATGGTTGCTCATACCAGCAAGTCTAGTTATTTAGAGAGCAAAGATCTGAAGATCAAAGTTTCTGCCCAGGCAAGAAAGTCCATGAGACTTTCTCCCAATTAACCCCCAAAAAGCCAGAAGTGGAGCTATGGATCAGTTGTAGAACACTAACTTTGAACAGACAAGGCTAAGCAAGAGCATGGGGCCCTGAGTTGAAGCCTGACTACCATCTCTCTCTCTCTCTCTCACACACACACACACACACACACACAGACCCTGAAGCATGGAAGAATTGTGTGATCAGAACTATTTTTAGAAACAAGGTATGGCTTCCCAAATTTATGTACTTGGATGTCTCTAAACCTCTGGGACTGGGGCTAGGCACCAAACTTCTGCATCTGATACAAAAGCACAAAAATTACTCCCGATAGGCTATGTCCTCCATGTCCTCTGCCAGTTTTGTCCTATACTACAAGGTGTCTCTCACCTCATCCTAAGAAGCCTGTATATTGAACTTTTGATGACTCTTTGCTGCCACAAACAACTGGCATTTGGTTCTCCTTCTGAATCTTAGTGTATAAGATACTCTCGGATTTCTCTTCCTTAGGAAAGACCATGCAAACAGGACTGTGCAGGACCTAGACTGAGCCTTAGGGGAGTGGATCTGAAATACTGTGTACAAAAGGAATGTGGTAAGGGGAGCCAGTGGGCCCACCCCCTTGTCCTGGTGGATTCTGCTCTAGGGTATAAAAACAGAAGGAACAGTGCTTATGTAGTGGCTTCTAAAATGTGAGGCCCAAGACTAGAATAAAAATGTAATGCCATCCGTGACTAGACACATACCAGAAAAGCTGAAAGAAGCAATAGAAGAGAAAATTTCTTTTACTGGCCTTCTTGGTGTGTGTATTATATCCCCCCACCCCAGCCCCCAGCTGTAGCACTTTACATCATAGTTACCTGCCATGTTTGTTGCTTGTTTTTTATTTAATTTTGTTTTTGTGTCCATTCTGGGGCTTGAACTCTGGGCACTGTCCCTGAGCTTTTTTGCTTCAGGCTAGCACTCTACCACTTGAGCCACAGTTGTACTTCTGGTGGGTTTTTTTCTTTTTTAGGTAGTTTATTAGAGATAATAGTTTCACAGACTTTGCTACCCATCTTGGCTTCAAACCATAATCCTCAGATTTCAGCTGGCTGAATAGCTAAAAGTATACCAGTGCCCAACTATCCTGCTAAGTTTTTTGAAAACCAGCTAAGCTTCATTACAGAAGTAGCTACATCCTTAAAGTGGAAAGGGTAGAACATAGAAGGCTATACATTATCAATTATTATTTTCTTAATCTATAAATGTAGCTTGGTAGGTGGCTCATGACTGTAATCCTAGCTACTCTGGAAGCTGAGTTCAGAGTATCATGGTTTAAAGTTAGCCTGGGCAGCAAAATCTGTGAGATCCTTATTTTTCACCTAACCACAAAACAGCTGGAAATGATTTCATGGCTTGAAGTGATTAATCTTGAGCACAAAAATTCAGGGACTCCAGGACCTCAACCCCCTCCAAAAAAATCTATGGGTATACACACATACCCCCTTTGTTCAAGCTTCTTTTGTGTGGTTGTAGTGGGTCTTGAACTGATGGCCTACACTTGCTGGGTCCACCACAGAGAAGATCATCAGCCCTTTGTCCTCTTTGCTTCTTTTCAAGGTCCCTGCTCTTTTGCTGTTGGCATTTATTTTCTTACAAATAGCCCAACCTCGGTCCCTACCACCTGAGTAAATTTGATTTCAGGCCCCCCTGCAGGGCTTTTTTTCATGCATTTCTCCCCAACATGTCCTTTCTTTTCTTTTCCCTGCCAGCATCACATATTTGCTCTTGCTCTCAATTAAATTTTTTTTTGCCAGTCCTGCAGCTTGAACTCAGAGCCTGAGCACTGTCATTGGGCTTTTTCCTCAAGGCTAGCACAGGACCACTTCTATGTATGTGGTACTGAGGAATAGAACCGCCGTCTTTGTGCATGTTAGGTAAGCACTCTACCACTAGGCCAAACTCCTGGCCCAATCAAAATTTTTTTGCAATGAGATTTTTTATAAACAATTTCTCATTTTTTGCACCATCTTCCTACTAGATAAAGTTTAAATCATCCTCCTAAATCCTCCCCTCACCTCAGACTTCAGAAACTTTTTGCATACATTTCCTTCCAATAGAAATTGAGCCCTCTGATCTCAGACTCTTGACTCTGGCTGTTCCTTCTGTGTCTGCCTCCAGGCCTCCCTACTCCCCCTAGTTCCCTTTGTCTCCTTTAGGTTTGCCTCTAGATCACCCTTCTCCCCTTTGTTCCCTTTATTTCACCCCTCCCTCTGCCTCCAGAAACCCCTAACCCCCCCTGCCCTTTATCCCATTCCCTGGGTCTGCCTCCAGGCTTCCCTCCTCCCTCTAGGCCCCCCCTTCCTTTATCCTCTGCCTAGGTCTGCCTCCAGGCTTTACTAATCTCCATGGGCTTTTATCCCTTTATCCCCTCCCCCAGTTGATCATACCCTAACTTTTCTTGTCAGTCCTGGAGCTTGAACTCAGGGCCTGAGCACCGTCCATGGACTTTCTCAAAGCTAGAGCTCCACCACTTGAGCCTCAGCACCACTTCTGAGTTTTTGTAAGCATATGTTACAGAGGAATCGAACCCGGGTCTTCTTGCCTAGAGTGCTAGGCTACCACTAGTCCAATCTCCCCAACCCACCCTAACTTCTTATACTTGGTAGCTCCCCTGCTCCTTTTTTGGAGCCACTGGTGGGTTCATTTCTGCCTCCTTTTATTTTCCCAAGTTGCAAATCACCTGTACTGAGGGCATAATATACAAATCCATTAACTTTCTGGGCTCTAGTCCAGTTCAGATAGTGGAAATAAATGACTACTGGACAGTATTTTATTCTTCTCCCTATCAAAGCATTACCTAGTATGCTAAAACCTTTCTTTAATCCTTATGAAATAAGTTTTGGTGATCACAATAAGAAAACACTTTTTGTAGATGCATGCAACATTTTTATTAGGATTTTTAACTGCGTAAAAGTAACTTGGAAAACAGAACTCTCAACTGAGGGGCAAAGGTACTCTCTTTTGAGAGGGGAGAGAGAAGGGCAGGGGCGGGGCAGGGGTGGAGGCAGGGGCAGTGGCAGGGGCAGGGGCAGGGGCAGGGGCAGACAGTATGCAAACCAAAGCCAGCAGCAGGTTAAGTGCTAGTGGTAGCATTAGGGAAATATAGGGGCTCAAAACTTTTTAGCATATAACTGCATATAACCGGGAAGCAAGCATAGAGTAACTATAAAACGCAGGGGAGGGGTGCAGATTTATTCTGGGAAGATCTCAGGAAAAGGGTTACAGCACAGGTGGTGTAGGAGAACGAGACGCAGCCTCCATTTCTTCCTGCTTTACTGGATGGAGAAATTCTAGGACGTCAAGTTCAGGCAGAAAGGCACGCCTAAGACTTCTAGGACTAGGAGTGGGGATAGACCTCAGGCCCTGAAATGGTGGAGGACTCCCACCATCAGCAACGTTATTGGGAGAAGAGGAAGGGCTGTGGTTAAGAGGATTAGTGGACGAGGAGGAAGAGGAGGAAGAAGAGGAGGAGGACCACGAACCCTCTTCCCGCAGCATAGAACGGAATCTGCCCGGCGAGGGGGAGGAAGCACGCATACGAACTGCATGCCAAACAGGCTTTGGAGATTCGCTTTCTGCATCATCATCTGAAGAGCTGGAGCTGTCCTGAAATGCACGACCTCCACGGGCGGCATTAGGGGCAGGACTTCCGCCAGCTGGCCCAGGCAGAGGGGGGCTGTGAGAAGCCAACCTTCCCTGGGTGGAGCGGCTCCCGGAAACAAAGCCTGGCATCATGGCGCTGCTGCGAGCGGTAGGGCGGGCCCCAGCTGTAGAGCTACGTGGGTTGGTGCGGCTTCGGCGGGTACTGCCTGAAGCAGATGCATGACTGCGTTGGCTCGAGCCTGCCCTGGTGGTGCTGCTGAGGCTGCGGCGAACCGGGCCACCCTGGGTGGCACGGCTGCGGCGATCGGGGCCAGCCCGGGTGGCAGAGCCGCGGCGGCAGCCATGTGAACCAACCCTGGAGATGGGGCTGCGACTGCGGCCACCCGGGCCAGCCCGGTTGGTGGAACTGCGGCTGCGACCCCGGTCAGCCCGGGTGGCGGAACTGCGACTGCGACCCCGATCCGCGCGGGTGGCAGGGGTGCGGCGGCGGCGGCGACCCCGGTCAGCTCCAGTGGCGGGGCTGCGGTGGCGGCGGCGACCACGTTCAGCTCCAGTGGTGGGGCTACGGCTGCGGCTCTCTCTGCCCTGCCCGGTGCTGCGGCTGCGGCTGCGGCGATCTCGGCCAGCCTCGGCGGGGTCACTACGGATATGGACATCAGAGCCCAAGTTGGTTGTGGGACTGAGATAAGGGAAAGACCGCGTGGCAAAGCGCTGGCGATCAGAGCCATACCTGAACACAGTGGTGCGGAGAGCACGGCCTGGAGAAATGTCCTGTCCCTGCAGATCAGGGGCGGACCTGGAAACTCTTCTGCGGAGAAATGGGCCTGGCGGACTGACCTGGTTCTGAAGATCTGTCTCGGCTCCAGAAGCACAGCTGCGGAGAACCTGGTGAGACGAACTACCTAGGCCACCGAGTTCGGTGTCCGACCCAGGTGAGGTGTCCTGGGGAGCCAGGCCCGGCACACTGGACCTACCGCTGACATCGCTTTCGGACCTGAACACGGTGCCGCTTCGGAGAGCCAGCTTTATTGGTGAAAGGAAGCTGCCGAGATCTTGGTTTGCCTCAGTGGGGCTGCAGCGCCACAGAGGGCTGAAATCGAAAGAGCTGCTGCAGAAAACTGGACAGGGCTCTGAAGGCGGGCTATGGAGCTCCAGACCAGGTTCAGACGTGCAGCGTCGGCGGACTGGACTGCAATCTGGACGTGGCGCGTTTGCGCGAATTTCTAGTGGAAGAACAGGCTCGGAGGCGTGACGTCGGCGAACGCAACCCGGAGGGGCCGGAACGCCAAGAAACGACGCAAGATGGCGGAGGTTACTCGGCAGAAAAATCAGCGAAGATGGCGGCAGAGGAGCAAACACTCCAGGAACCAGAAAATCCTTTACTGGTTTTGCAGCCTGGCCACTATCACGCTGCTCCCCCAAATCAGTGTTTTCGGGGCTACCTCTCTGTTCCTGGTACTTGATAGGCGAGCTACTTGCAACCGGAAGTAGCCCTACGTATCTAAGGTCTGCGTGGTGTCCCGGGCTGCTCTGACCGACACCGACGCTAGTGTCTGGGCCACCTTCCCACGCTCGGGGACATGGGCCCGGAAGTGGATGTGAGCTGCCTTCCCTTGGACGTGGACGCCGCGGGCTGCCTTCCTGAGGAAGTAGCCACGGAGGCCGGGTGCGTTCCCGGGGACGTGGACGCCCGCTGCCTTCTCTGGTATGCTGACCCGGGCTACTTTGATCCGTGTCCGAAGTCCACTTCCCACGCTCACAAGTCACAGAGCACAGTGTCAGGTCTTTAAAAGCCACAGAAGTGGCAGCTAAGTCCCCAGTACCAGTGACACTGCTTCCCAGTGCGCTGCCCAAGAGAGAAGCCTCGCTTGAGGCAGCAGGGACCAAGGCAACAGAACGTTGGTTGCTGGTCCCACAGGCATCAGCTAGGGTGACAGATGCCTCGACTGGCAGCCCTCCTGGTACTTCACCCAGGCAGACTTTCCGCCTCTTCTCCTGAGGTGACTCACTAGCCATAACAGCAAACTCTTCAAAGCTGCCGAACTCTGCCAATGCTGGCTCCAACCCGGCTCGCTAGCCAAGTGCCTGGGGGGGGGGGAATTATTGGATAAAAAATCGAACGTGAGAAGGAGGTGGATGGGTAAATCTACCCTAGAGACCCCTTTGATTGGTGAGATGGAGATCACATGACAGTTGCCAAGACTCCCCAGAAAGTTACGATGCTTCACCCTCTAGCTGGCTCCCTGTCTCTCAAACAGTAACCCCTCCCCCCATACCTGGATACAACTGACCTAGTCTGCATTTGTCTAGCTAACTCCACCAGTCTAGGTTCTCAGGCCTAAACAAATGTGAGCAAACTGTATCCTTCAGCCTTGCCCAAGACAGTAATTCAGAGGAAAGTTTTGGGGTGTAGAAACCTGTGTGAACAAATTAAGGCACCCCTAAATGGCTTCTCCAGTGTCACTCTAGTGCCTCAGACTCAAGCAATAGATCTGTTACTTCAAAGGTATATGAACACAATAAATATGCTATAAGGCTAACTGATTCACAGCTCATTTGAAAGTGTACCCCAACTCCTAAGTATCTAGGTTACTCCACATGGTGCCTGGTAGTTTTAGGGATGGGCACAAGGGACAGAATGCCCACTGTCTTGAATGTCAACCACAGGAGGAGCTGTCTCCCTCAAATCCCACCCCATAGACTAAACAGAATCTTCAGCAAAAATTTCTCCCTGCTATCCCTGAGGCAAAGGTGGATTACTCAACATTAGGGTTAGCCTGGGCTTCCTCGGCTCATCAGCTTTTCTGGAGGCTGCATAGAAAAGCACTCATCAATGTATGTTCTTTTTTTCTCTCTATATATGGTACTGAGGAATCTAACCTGGGCCTTTGTGAATGCTAGGCAAGCACTTCACCTCTAGGCCAAACTCCCAGCCCCTGTATGTTACTTTATTTGTATGAGTCTCTGCTAACTGCTGGGAGACACATTTGATGTTTAATATTTATATGTATTTTTAATTATAATTTTACAAAAAGATTACCTTTACCAGTACCCAATATGGAGAAGCAAGCAAGAAATCCTGCTCCAAATTCTTACTTTTATGAAAAAAGAATCATTTATGCATAGTTTTTAACTTCTCTGAGTGGATCAGAAAATATATTTTCTGTGTCAATAAACTTCCATGAAGCCATTTTGCAACTAAAAACATTGCCTTCAAGGAGGAAGTTTGTATTTTCAGACATCGCTGTATTAACCAACAGCTACTATATATGCTTTCCAACTTTTTACACCAATATAGTAGAAGCTTCCTACTAAAACTTATTTATATCCTCAGGAGTGTCCTTGGGAATACAATCTGTGAAGAAAAAAATTGACACAAGGCTGTGTACATTTGTAGCTCTCAGGTTAATGTATCCACGAACTATTCTCCTGAAAGTTGCTGCTATAAAAATGTTAGCAGAAATGAATGGAATATTCACTGAAATAGAAGAGCAACTAGACTGAAAGACAGCTTAAAATAAAATAGAATGTTATTTGGATTGTTATTGTGGAATGGAAAATGGATTTCAAGTGGCATGCAGGATAAAAAAGACTATGAGCAAATGAAGGAAATATAATCTTGGAACAAGTTATGGAGTGAAAAACTGAATAGGCTTCACACTAAGCAGAGGATAAGACAACAGAGTAAAAGTGAAGATGGAAGTAAATAATTTATATGGATTAAAATGAAGCATTTATAAAAGGAATGGAATATAGTATTGTATCAAATGAAACAATTTGGAACAGAATTACAATAGCCTGTAAACAATAAACTTTGAAATATGCACTTTCGATTTTTTAAACACTTTACATATGCACATACATAGACACATATATTACACATTCTTCTCCCATTTATCTGATGAGCACAGATGAGACTTCAATCCAGGTCTTGTTCTCTCAACTAGCTTCAGGCCTTGTTCTCACAAAAAGCTGTTTTCACTCAAAGCTGATGCTCTATCTCTTGAGTCACACCTCCACTTTCAGCTTTTTCCTCCTTAACTGGAGTTAGTTTCCAGAATTTGGCTAACAGCACTACCTTTGAATCCAGATCCTCAAATCTCAGGTCCTGAGTACCTAGGATTTTTGGCCTACGTGAGTAGAACTGACTCTAATACTAGCCATTGTAAAAAGAATGAAAATGTGTCTCATCCTAGTTGTTTTTTAAATTTCTGTTGCTCTGATTAGTAGTTTAGGACATTCTAGCCATATGCATGTCTTCTTTACATAAATGTGTAATCCATATCAGAATATCAAAGATAATTCATATAGAAAAAAATACTAAACATCAGATGGAACCAAAAAGGAATATGAACTAACCAATCACATTCTAAGTAAAAAAGACCATAAGCTAGAGACATTTTTATAGCCTGATTTAATAATGTGCTTCCTATAAAGTCATAGTAACCAAACTAGCCTGCCACCCACATTAAAATGGATTTACAAACTAAAAGAACTGAGTAGAAGATCCAGAAAAAAATGTTGTGTTTACATCCAACTGACTTTAAACAAATGTATCAAGACCCTGTGTTCGAAAAAAAGGACAGTATTTTTCAAGAAATGGTTCTGGAAACTCACACCAAGTGAAATTAGATCCTATCTCATGATACTAAGAGCAGAAAACTGCCTGTCTAGGCGACCTGAACAAAAGCTCCCCATTCTAGTTGTTCTTTCTTGTTTTTCAGGTTTTTTTTCTTGGAATCCTATAATAGGGCTTGAAAACTCTTGGCTTGGGCACTGCTCTACCACTTAAGCTAACACTATAATTCTTGCTTTTTGGTGGTTAATTGGAGATAAAAATCTTACAGACTCTCCAACCAGAGTTGGCTTTAGACTGTAATCCTCAAATCTCACCTGCTGAATAGCTAGGATTACAGGACCGAGGTCATAGAAATTCTCATGCTGACCTTGAGCAGAGCAGTTTATGGGTCTCTAGGATTCACATCACCATGACCTTGAGGATTTGCAATCCTGGGCATCAAGTCACAGCCCTTTGCTGTTTGAAGATCTGCACATAAACAACAGTGAATAATGAGCAAACTGGACTACAGAAGTGGAGGCACAAATAGGCATCCAGTCAGGAGGTTAAAGGATGTAAAGAGAATTCAAGCAAGCTGGAGCCTCTGGTTGGATCTGAGGAAGTGTTATGGACTCATGTAATTCTCTTAGAGACAGCTTTTTAATAATCCTTCCACGATGAGCCCAAGGTGGTTCTATCCCTTAAGATTCCTCTGTCTAGCAGGAGTTCTGTTTGTCTTTCTCTTCAATAAATCTTTGTCATTTTGCTTCTCCCTCTGAGTCAGTGGATGCATTCTTTGAGACCATAGACATGAAAAAATGACCTAGGTGTGGCAGTTTTTCAGTATCAATATGAAAATTATTTCCAAAGGAATTGAACACTCAAATGTGAAGTCCCGTAAATATGAAATACAAAGAAGATGCTTTATCCGATCGGGCAAATATTTTGGGGTCTGCTAAAGCTAAGGTAACAGACAAATCTAGAAAAAGGAAATCCTAAACCAAATACCACTGGCTGTCACACCAGTAATCTTAATAACTCAGGAGGCTGAGATCTGAGGATCATGTTTCGAAGCTAGCCCAGGCAGGAAAAATGATTGTCAATAAACTATTTAGGAAAAGCCAGAAGTGAGAGTACAGCTCAAGTGGTAGAGTCTAGCCTTGAGCAAAAGAAACTCAGGGATAGTGCCCAGAGGCAGAATTCAAGATCCATGACTGGAAAATAAATCAAAGGTTTCCTACCAAAAAAAAAAAGAAAGAAATGATCAACAGAGTTCAGATATAAACTATGGAATAAAAGAAACCATTTACAAAATATACATCCAACCAGAAATAAAAATCCAAGCTATACTAAACAATCAATAGCATAAATGAAAATTAAAAAATGAAACAATCCAATCCAAATTATCTTGTTAAAAAATATGCAAAAGTGACCAAGAGTTTTGCCTAGTAGTTAGAGTGCTTGCCTAGCATGCATGAAGACCTGGGTTCAATTCCACATACATAAAAAAGCTGGCAGTAGTGCTGTGGCTCAAGTGGTAGAGCTCTAGCCTTGAGAAAGTCCAACGACAGTGGTCAGGCCCTGAGTTCAAGCCTTTATTTTTTTTTCCAAAAAAATTACGAAAAATCTCTGTATAGCTTTATTTATTTACTTATTTATTTTGTGCAGGTACTAGAGCTTGAAGTCAGACACTGGCCACCATCCCTTAGCATTTTTTGCTGAAAACTGTCACTCTCCCACTTGAGCCAAAGACACACTTCCAGCTTTTTGGTGGTTAATTGTAGATAAGAGTCTCTCAGACTGAGAGACTGGGTTGTCTTCAAACTGCAATCCTTAATCTCAGCCTTCTGAGTAGTTAGGATTACAGGTGAGAAACCCCTAGTACCCCGTCCATGAATGCATATATATATATGCATATACGTATTATTTTTTTGTTTTGTACCAGTCCTCGGGCTTGAACTCAAAGCCTGAGCACTATCCCTGAGCTTTTTGTGCTTAAGGCTCATGATCTACCTCTTGAACGACTGCTCTACATCCGGCTTTTTACTGATAACTGAAAACAAGAGTCTCACGTATTTTCATGCCTGGACTGACTTCAAACCATGATCCTTAGAACTCAGCCTCCAGAGTAGCCAGGATTTCAGGCATGAAGTATTGTCACCTAGTCCATTTGTTTTTAATGCTGTAACACAGCTTCCATTTCCAATAGGATACTGATGCCAATAGATTCAACTTACATAGCTTTTCAAGGAGGCATGCAAAAAAACCTTCTTTGCCATGGACAAATGGTATGGATATTATACCAAACTCCTCATATTATCTGTATCTACCAATCAATTCTGATATCCATGTACATTTCCACATAAAAGGAAATTTCATCCATTCTAGGACAGCTGCTCTCAATAAGGGGCATTTTTCAAAAGTAAACAATTAATGTAGACGGTGCTGACTGGGGGAATGGAGGAGTAGCAGTGGTTTTTAGTGTGTAGCCATAGGTTCTCAGAACTCTCACATACTTCAATGCACACAAGAACTACCAATGATAGAGTCCTCTAGCCAAGAGGCTCACCACTCGGCTTAATGGTTTGTCACTTGTCCAGCCAGCCCAAGGACCTGAGTTAAAACTCCAGCACTACTAAAAAAGGGGGGAAACTAGCCTACTGTCATCTAGTCCCAAATGCCAATAATTTTATGTATGAGAAATCTATTTTTGCATGTAGATAATACAGAAAATAATAATATATATTAACATATTAAGCCAAGAGCTGGTGGCTCCCACCTATAATCCTAGCACTATTCAGGAGGCAGAGATCTGAGGTTAACAGTTCAAAGCCACCCCAGCCAGGGCAGGAAAGTCTATGAGACTCCTCTCCAATTAACCACCAAAAACCAGAAATGGTACTGTGGCTCATGAAAATTTGAGTTCATTTATATGTATTAGTTTTTCTGTTATCATTTTATATTTTATTTTCAGAAAAAAATAAATGAAACAATTCATATTTCTTGGTGCTAAAGCACAACAGTAAAGCTTTGAATATACTAACTAAGGGGTCTATGACCGAGCTAATTCACCCAACCATATATGGTTCATGTAGGTAATTTTTTCTCAAGATAAACAAGTGTTGGGCAGGGAGCATGGCCTAGTGGTAGAGGGTTTGCCTAGCATGCACAAAGACCCAGGCATGATTCTTCAGTACCATATACACAGAAAAAGCCAGAAGTGGTGCTGTGGCTCAAAAGTAGAGTGCTAGCTTTGAGAAAGCACAAGGACAGTGCCCAGGACCGGCAAAAAAAAATAAAGTAGGGTTTTTCACTACTTAAGATGGTGTGAAATTTATGAATCGCTGTGCTGGGGCCAGGAGTGTGGCCTAGTGTTATAGTGCTTGCCTAGCATGCATGAAGCCCTGGGTTCCATTCCTTGGTACCACATACAAAGAAAAGCCAGGAGTGGTGCTGTGGTTCAAGTGGTAGAGTGTTAGTCTTGAGGAAGCTCAAGGACAGTTTCCAGGCCCTCAGTTCAAGTTCTACGACTGGGGGAAAAAACAAAAACAAAAACATGTTGCTACCTTTAGTGGAATATGTGTGAAAAATTGAATGATATAAAGAAAAACTAGCATGAGCCAAGCAAGGTGGCTCACGCCTGTAAATCCTAGCTACTCAGGAGGCTGAGATAGGAAGATCAAGCTTCAAAGCCAGCCCAGGCACAAAAGAACCTGAGATTCTTATCCTCAATTAACCTCTAGAAAACGGGAAGTGGGGCTTGGCTCAAGGGTAGGGCGATAGCCTTGAGCTGAATAGCCCAGGGACAGCACCCAGGATGAGTTCAAGCCCCATGACCCACAAAAAAGAAAAATAAAAGAAAACTAGCATTGTCTTTGCTCAAGTATGATATACAAATTTAGGAAGAATTCTATACTTTTTTCTTTGTTATTGTTGCCAG
Organism: Megascapheus bottae; assembly: GCF_031878675.1. Lineage (NCBI taxonomy): Eukaryota > Metazoa > Chordata > Mammalia > Rodentia > Geomyidae > Megascapheus > Megascapheus bottae. The sequence continues at coordinate 31,809,139 of NC_143547.1, read as the reverse complement.
TACTAGAACTGAAACTTGTGGCCTGGGTGCTGTACATTACTTAGATTTTTCACTAAAAACTGGAAAGCTGGCACTTAAGCCTCAGCTCCACTTCTGGCTTTTTAATGCTGATTGAAGATAGGAGTCTTACAGACTTTCCTGCCCAGGGTTACTTTGAAGCACAACCCTCAAATCTCAGCATCCTGATTAGCTATGAGCAACTAGCTTCTTTACATCAGAGAAAACAATCTCCAAAATAAAGTGACAACTTACAGAACCAGAGAAAATCTCTTTAAGTACTCACTCTACAAAGTATTAGCATCTAGAACTCCAAATAACTCCAAAACTCAAGTGCCAGAAGAATAAACAAATTACTAAAAGAGCAAACAAATTAAACAGATCTAAGACATACAAATGGTTAAAGATATACATGAAACACTATTGGAAGTCTTTAGGCATCAAAGAGATAGATTTTTCAAAATCACACAAAAGTTCCATCAGTTCCCATTCAGAATGGCTGTGGTGTTACCATCATGAAACAAAAACCCAAGTGCTGATAGCTCTCATCTATAATCCTAGCTACTGGAGGATCAAGTTCTAAAGCCAGTCTGGACATAAAAGTCCAGAGACTCTTCTGATTATCCAACAAAGAGCAGCTGAACTGGGAACACTGTTAAGACGTAAAGATCAGCCAAGTCAGCAAGCCCAAGGCTCTGCGTTAGTGTCTTATACCAGAAAATAAATCTAATTAAAAAAATCCTTACAAGGGACCAGGAGCATGCCTAGTGATAGTGTGCTTGCCTAACATGCATGAAGCACCAGGTTCGATTCCTCGGTACCACGTACATAGAAAAAGCTAGAAGTGGTGTTGTGGCCCAAGGGGTAGAGTGCTAGCCCTGAGTTCAAGATCTAGGACTGGTAAAAAAAAAAACGTCTGTAAGGTTCTTATCTTCAATTATCCGCTTTTCTTTCTTTTTTATTTCTTTCTTTCTTCTATTTTTTTTTGTTCAGTCATGGGACTTGAACTACGGGCCTAAGCTCCATATCTGAGCTCTTTAGCTCAAGGTTAGTGTTCTATCACTAGAGCCATAGCGCCACTTTTGGTTTTCTGGTACTTAACTGGAGATGACTCTCTCAGACTTTTGTGCCTGGGCTGGCTTTGAACTGTGATCCTCAGATCTCAGCCTTCTGAGTAGCTAGGATTATGTGTGTGACCCACCAGCACCAGGCCATTATCCAGTTTTAATAAAAAAAAGCCATAAGTAGGGCCGGGAGTTTGGCCTAGTGGTAGTGTACTTGCCTAGCATGCATGAAGAGCCGGGTTCGGCTCCTCAGTACCACATACATAGAAGAAAGCCAGAAGTGCTGCTGAAGCTCAAGTGGTAGAGCTCTAGGCTTGAGAAAGTCCAAGGACAGTGCTCAGGCCCTGAGCTCAAGCCCAGGACTGGCAAAAAAAAAAAACCTAAGTAATAAGTGCATCCATGTGGAGGGACAAAGGATGAAGAAATGCAGCAGTGGTAGTCACTAGACTCCAAGTGGAAAATAAAATATGGGAAAGTAAGCTGTATGGGAAAAGGGGGGAGAGAGTTGGAGAAAGGCCAACTTTGTTAAGAAAAGAAATGTACTGGGCTGGGAGTTTGGCCTAGTGGTAGAGTGTTTGCCTAGCATGCACGAAGACCCGGGTTCAATTCCATGGTACCACATAGAAAAAGCCAGAAGTGGTGCTGAGTCTCAAGTGGTAGAGTTCTAACCTTGAGAAAAATCCAAGGACAGTGCTCAGGCCCTGAGCCTAAGCCCAGGACTGGCAAAAAAAAAAGAAATGTACTCATTTGCCTGACTTATATTACTGAATTCTCCTGTACATCACCTTTATAATAACAACTAAAAATTAAAAATATAAAGCCAGCCGGGAGTTTGGCCTAGTGGTAGAGTGCTTACCCAGCATCCACAAAGACCTAGGTTCCATTCCTCAGTACCACATACATAGAAAAAGCCGCAAATGGTGCTGAGGCTCGAGTGGTAGTCTTGAGAAAGCCCAAGAACGGTGCTCAGGCCCTAAGTTCAAGCCCTGGGACTGGCAAAAAAAATTAAGCCAAAAGAGGAGCTGGGAGTTAAAGCTTCTAGAAAATACTGTGTAAGTATGTTTCAGTTCCCTTGTAATACATGACATCAGAAAAAGGACAGTGACACACTAATGAAAAAGGAAAACTTCAAAGACACATGCATGGTGTACACATGAACACATACACACACAGAGGAAACAATCAGGAAAAAAATCTAGCAGGCACATCACAAAATTGGAATTTTTTTTTCTTTACAAAATTGGATCTTTAACTGACCAATTAAAAAGAAATTCTGCTCAAGGGCCCGTTGCGTGGCCTAGTGGTAGAATGCTTGCCTAGTATGAACAAAGCCCTGGGTTCGATTCCTTGATACCACATACACAGAAAAGTCCAAGAGAGGTCCTGTAGTTCAAGTGGTAGAGTGCTAACCTTGAGAAAGCCGAAGGAAATTCTCAGGCCCTGAGTTCAAGCCCCAGGACTAGCAAAAAAAAATCTGCTCAAATTCAGTCATCATTTGCTACAAATTAAAAATCACAGGGATATAGCAGCATTCCTATGTGAAGATAGCCAGAAGACCTCCATGTCAGAAAAGATGATGACGTAAAGAATGACACCGAGAATGAATTGTAATCACTGCTTGGGGAAGTGTGTGGCCACATCCCTTAAAGATAAATATATGTGTTATTTACAATTCAACAATCACAGCTCAATAATAAATTCCAACCACCTGTGTATGGTATCCACTCCTGTGTAACAGACTACCACAAACTCAGGGACTTCAGGCAGCTCCAAGTTTAGGAGGGCTCTTAGGGCTTTACTTGTTGAGGTTAAATTGTAAGCTCCTTGTTCAAAGAAAAGGAAAAGAAAAAGATGAGCAACATGTATATAAGTATCAGAGAAGTATCTCTGTACAGTTAAATTATGCTAATGATCTTTTTAAACTTTTTATAACAGTACTGGAACTTGAACTCAGAGCCTAGACATAGTCCCCTTTCCTTTATCTGCTCAAGAATGGTGCTCTGGGCTGGGAGTGTGGCATAGTGGGAGAGTGCTGGCCTAGCATGCACAAAGCCTTGGGTTCAATTTCTCAGTACCACATACACAGAAATAGCCAGAAGTGGCCCAGGAGTTTGGCCTAGTGGTTAAAGTTCTTGCCTAGCATGCATGAAGACCCGGGTTCAATTCCTCTGCACCACATACATAGAAAAAAGCCGGAAGTGGTGCTGAGGCTCAAGTGGTAGAGCTCTAGCCTTGAGAAAGTCCAAGGACAGTGCTCAGGCCCTGGGTTCAAGCCCTAGGACTGGCAAAAAAAAGAAATAGCCGAAAGTGATGCTGCGGCTCAAGTGTCCTTGAGAAAGCCCAAAGACAGTGCTCAGGCCCTGGGTTCAAGCCCTAGGACTGGCAAAAAAAAGAGTTGCACAGACTTTCTGTCCCACAATGTGTTTAAACAAGGATCTTCCAATCTCAGCCTCCCTAGTAGTTAGGATTACAGGTGTGAGCTACTAGTACCTGGCTGAAAATGTTTTAGAATATCAAAAAATTAGTAAAAATCTATGAGTGAGCAAGAAGTTGTACACACTTATTTGAAAGCCACCAATGTCCACTCATTTTTATGTCACTCTAAGTCAGAGCACAGTTTGGCCACCTGTCTCCCTAGCAACACAGGTGATGGGAGGGGTAATTTTAGTTTGGTCCTTGTCAGCAGATTCTGGGAAAGATAGTCTTCCAGATTCATCTAAGTCATCAGCCCATTTCTTCCTGCAGCTGGAGGATTGAGGCCCCCATTCTATTCCTGCCTGTAAACTGAGGCATCAGTCCTCTCCTACATACAGCTTTCATTTCCTTGCCATCAGGCTCTCATAAGATTCTCTTAAAATGCTAATCTTTCTTTCCTCTGGGACCTAAGAGTTCAGCTGTTCAGGTTTGGACTGCTGTAACTACAATGTCTTCCCTAAAAGTAAACTATGATTAGTGTGAAAGTAGCAGTTTCCCAGGAGAGACATCTTATACAATTCATAGGGTCCAAGTCTCTTCCATCAGAGGCAATAATACAAAGACAAGGCTCACAAGGGACCATTACAGAATTGTGCCTAGAACTCAATCAGGCATTCAAGTATCCTGAAGGACATGAAAAAGGATGTTTAAAGTGGAGTGGTGTTACAGGGGAAAAAGTCACAAAGGAGAACAGTCTCAAATGCAAATAAAGGATTGAATGAATAACTTAGTACACTTCCCACTGAACAGAGCTCAGAATCATTGATATCAAGCAAAAACAGTCATAAGAATGTACATGAGGTATATGAGTTGTAAATGTTTGTGTGAAGTTTCAGAAATGGGCAAAAGAAATCAGGGGCCTGTGACTCATGTTTATAATCTTAGCTAAGTTAGCACTGCTCCAGCCCCCTTAGAAAAGTTTATGAGACTGGTATGTCCAACTAGACATCAAAAAGAAGGAAGTGGAGATGTGGCTGAAGTGGCAAAGTGACAACCTCAACCACATTAAAAAATGAAAGCTAAGCAAGAACCTGAAGATCTGAGTTCAAGCTCCAGTAACTTGTACCACAAAGAAGGAAAAAACAAACAGACCAACAAACCAAAGGCATCACTCAACATTTTTTATCAGAACAACATACCTGGATCTTACATTTTAAACAGTAACACTGACCTTCAACAAAACATAAAATACAACACTTGCTTCTAAATCCACATCTAGTAAGCAATCTAGGCAAATTTCTCCAAATTTTTGCTGTCTTTCTCAAGATGTATCATGCTCTTTGAAAATCACAGGCTCAATATGGCTGGTGACTTGCTTCAAAACCAGCCATAAGTTGGGAAATGACCCACACAGAAATACACACTTGGCTTCCTTTCAAAACTAATCAACAAAAGCCGTGACAATGTTAAAACCATGATCCTCTGAGGCTGGAGGCGCATCACTGCTCTGTCAGATGAGTCCAGGCGCCTCTCCATCTGCTTCCTTGGAGTCCTAACGGTACCCCTCATTTTAGAACCAGGGCCCACCAGAACACCGGAAAGATCAACTCCTGGAATGGCCTGAGGCTCAATTAATGAAGAGTAAACAAAGAAGGCATAAACCCCCACCCCCACCTTACTCTTCAAGCCTCCACCCGATTGCCACCTCCCCTTGGACTTTATCAAATATTTTGGAACACCAGTGAGTCACAGACACCTGCGGCAGAGACTGCACAGTGAGGTGGGAAACCCGTGGGTTAATTGGTGATGCTGCTCTCCCCAGGCGTACATACCTCAAAGTCGAACCAAGTCCCAGTTGCAGGCACCGTTGAAGTCCATGGAAGTTTTGGAGTTGGAGCTGGCTTGCACACTGGCAGCTCAAGTGTAACCTGCAGCTCCGGCTATGGTGGGAGCCCAGGCCCAGCTCAGTAGTGACCCATCTCTCACACTCCAAGGTGACACTTTGGAGTAGCTAGGCTTGATGGCCAGGAGCAAGAGGAGCAGAGATGTGAAGGCGCAAGGCTGCAAAAGGCTGGACAGTAATCCAAACGCGGCGCTGCCAGCCGGACTAGTGGTGATGGGGGGGCGTGGTTGAAGGGTGTGGCAGTGGTCTGGGTGGAGTTCCAGCTCTGAGATCTTAGAGGGCAGGCCATTTCCTTGCTCAATCAAGATTGGTTCTTTGCTGTTAGACTGCACTCAGTTGCTTGAGCCACACCTCCAGCCACTGGTTACTTGTTGAAATAAGGTAGATACTCCCTCCTCTCTTCGCTCTTACAATGAAAACGTTACTGATGTAACTTATTCCTGCACAGCGTCTTCTGCACCTGCCCCTAATGTATACATCTGGGCTCTCTCCCTCCTGCTCGTGTTTCCCCCACAAACCTGCAGGTTGAGTGCGCTCTCTGCAAACTCTGTTACAAACTTGCAGTTTGACCTTGAAAAACATCTCTGCGTACTTTAGTTCTCAGAAAAAAAAAAAACCAAAAGCAGAACAATCCGTAGCATTGCAAATATAGCAGGAAAAAAAATGCAATCGCACATTTGAGCAAAAGGCTCAGACTTTATTATATCTATTATTTCTAGACTAATTTTACCATAATTGGATAGGCTCAATGTAAGTTTTGGGGACATATTTTACTCCTATGCCAGAATTCAGGGAATGTTATGGATGCTGGCTGGCTGGGAAGTAGCCAACAAGATATGAAAATTTTTCTTCTCATAATCTGTCCAGAGTGGTAGATAAACGACATATATAAAAGTATTCAAAGTGAACCATCACAAGCTATTCAGAGAATTGTAAAGGGGACTGGGCTGCCATGGCCAAAGTACAAACAGGAAACCTGAGAGAGTCAGCATGTCTTTGCTAGTGTGGAATTCAACAGTTCTACTGCTCACTGGCTCCAATTTTTGTTTTCTTCAGTATAACCCCCAAAACCATCTATGGTTCATGGCTTTGACTTCTAATTTTTCAGTAGCATAAAAATCTCAAGTGACCTGAACTGATCTTTCCCTCCCTCCCTCCATCTGTGTCTGTGTGTCTGTCTCTCAATCTATGTGTCTGTCTCTCTCTGTCTCTGCCCCTCCCCCCCTCCCATTTCAGAGAAAACCAGATTTCCAAAGTGTTAGTTTCAATCAGATCTAACAAAGAAACAAAAAAAATACATACATTGAGGAATTAACTTCCAAGCTCCAGGTTTTTTTAAATTTATTTTTCTTTTTTAAACTGGAGACAATTTGAACTCAGCAGCTGAGGGGAACCAGTTCTATCTTTCCGCTATCCACCATCAACTAGCTGTGAATGGCTAGTGCCTAAAGGGCACATTTTCTTTTGGCTGGCTCCCCTAAGCTAAAACTGGCTTTCTGGACACCTGACCCAAAGTCTAGGAGTCCCACTTAAGGACAGTCATTCAACCCCCAAGTGGCAAATAAACAGACCTGTTGAAAGACAGAGAAAGATTTCCTACAAGGCTGCCATGGGAATATAACACTTCAGTACATCTTCATCCATCCTCCAGGACACAGACATCCCCCTCAGGGGAAATAGAGAAATTTGAAAGGGAAGGAGTAAGTAAATTATACATTGTTAAAACAGTTCCAATGGCTAGGAGGTTGGCCCAGTGGTAGAGTGCTTGACTAGCATGCAGGAAGACCCTGGTTTGATTCCTTGGTAGCATATACATAGAAAAAGCCAGAAATGGTGCTATGACTCAAGTGGTAGAGCTCTAGCCTTGAGAAAGCCCAAGGACAGTGCTCAGGCCCAGAGCTCAAGGCCAAGGACTGGCAAAAAAAATAAAGGAGTTCCAACTATTATACCAAGATTGACCATTAGCTCAGTGTTTGTCTCTGGAAGCTTGTATGAGTAGTCAGTAACTCTTGGTTATTCCCTTCAAGATGGTAAACACATGGCATTGCCTATTTGAGGGGACATGCTCCCTTTTGTCACAAGATGCTTATTGGTGAACTGTATCTTTCATTGAGCATAAGATAGCTGTAAAAGAGTCTGTAGCAGGAATGATTCCAATCAAAGAACACAGGTATAAAGAGGGAGGAATTTCAAGATGTCAACTTTTAATTAATTCACAAGCCCAAGAAAGTATCTTTTAATTTGCCTCCTTTTTATGTAAGAACATATTTTATTAATCCTTTTCCATTAAAAATAAACACTAAATGATATCAATGCAAAATATAATTCTCTTGGAAAATATCTATCTGCAACTTTCCAAAATTTAAAAAATCATCTGCTCAGGATGGGAGTGGCCTATGGTGGAGGGCTTACCTAGCATGCACGAAGTCCTGGGTTCAATTCCTCTGTATCAAATACACAGAAAAAGCTAGAAAGTGGTGTTGTGGCTCAAGTGGTAGAGTGCTCGCCTTGAGAATGCTCAAAGACAGTTCCCAGGCCCTGAGTTCAGGCCCCAGGACTGGCATAAACACAAACAAAAACTATCTGCTTCCTGATTTTGATCACACAGATGATTCCAAAACTAATAATAGTTCTCCATATTCCTACTTCCTATACTTTCCTCATTTACTGATTTGTAGTTTTATTCCATTGTGACCTGATAGGACACAAGAAAATACTTTTAAAAATGTTGTACTAAGTCTTGTTTTACAGTCTGAAATTGTGCCTTTTACATATAGAGAAGAAGAACAGGGTATGCTGGAAATAGGTAGAGTGCTGGATGGAAAAGCAAGACTAATCTCCCAGGCATGGACAATGTTATGAAGGAAATAATTGTGGAAATATTATGAAGGAATATTAGGGACACAATCCCATTCACAAAGCCTCAAAATATAATTTTTAAAAATATTCACAAATGAACGAAGCTGAAGAGGTTGAAGACCTCTATGAAGAAAATGATAAGCCGGACACTGGTGCCTCATGCCTGTAATTATAGCTACTCAGGAAGCTGAGATCTGAGGATTATGGTTCAAAGCCAGCCCAGGCTCAAAAAAACATGAGACTCAATGCCCAGGCCCAGAGTTCAAACCTGGCCACCGACAAAAAAAAAGAAGGAAGGAAGGAAAGAGGGAAGAAACCGGTGAAACATGGAAGAAAGATATTGAACAAATCACCAGAAGGAAGATAAACATCTCATGGTCATATACTTACTGATCAATATTGTCAAAATGGCCATATTACTGAAAGTGATCTACAAATTCTATGCAATCGCCTTCAAAAATCAAGTGGATATATTTCACAGAAATAGAAAAAAATCTTAAAATTCATATACAAGAACAAAAGGCCCCTAAAGCCAAAGAAGTCCTCAACTAAAAGAAAAAAGCCCAGTCAGTGAGAGGCAATGTGTGAGTTAACAACATATCCTTTTTCAAATCACATTTAAAAGGAAGTTAGTTAAAGAAGCCAAGGCTTCCCCCAGAGAAAATATCTTGTTCTAGCAGGCTGAAACCAGATAGGAAAGAGACATTGGAAAGAGACAATGTTACAAGACATTATTTCAGAACATCTTGCCTCTTCCCCTCCCTAGAACCTTTCAGTTTCATTGTTTCCCCCCCCCCCCAACACCCCCAGGATGTTGGGAGATCTTTTGTGTGACAGAGGGGCCTGATCTAACCAAAAAAGAGTTGTTTCCTTCTAAAGCTCTTAATTATAATAGGGGCAAGTAGCTGGGACCCAGCCGTTCAAACCTGTAATTCTACTACCCAGGAGGTTAAGATCTAAGGATCCTTGTCCAAAGGCATCCTGGGAAGGAAACTTGGGTGATTCTTATCTCCAGCTATCAAAGACTGCAAGTAGAGTTGTAGCTGAAGTGGTAGAGGGCCAGCCTTGAGCATAAAAAGCCTGGCAAAGAGCATGTCTTCAGCTGTTTTCCACAGTACAAATACTGGTTTCAGATTAAATAGGGATAAATAAGGGTAAGGTGTGTGTAAGAAATAGATAAGCATAATTAAAGCAGTCTCAAAAGGAAGGTATGGCCTGTTTGACTATTGGCTCTTATTTTTTGGTTTCTGGAAGAGCTCCAAAGAAGCTGTACTTAGTTTGGCTAAAACAGAATAGGAACAAGGTGGTCGAGTTTGGGGCTATTCATTTATTCAAGGAGCAGTTTTTGAGTTCCAGACATTTTTTAGTTGTGAGTATGGTCTTTCTTGGAGCCCATGATAATTGCAAAATTGACTGCAGCAGAGAATAGCTCAGTTCAAAAAGCACAGATTCAAAGTTGAGGGATTTTTAGTTCATTCACAAGAGCTGCTAAATTTGCCTTTTGTTGTTGTTGTTGGTATTAGGGCTTGAACTCGGGTCACTATCCATGAGCTCTTTTTGCTCAAGGCTAGCACGCCACCACTGGAGCCACTGTTCCACTTCTAGTTTTGTTTTTTTTTGGGGGGTGTTGGCACTTAATTGGAGGTAAGTGTGCTAAGGACATTCCTGCCTGGGCTGGATTTCAAGCCATGACCCTCAGATCTCAGCCTCCTGTAGCTAGGAATACAAGAGCAGCAAGCAGAAAACTATGCATGAGTACTGTGCAGCTGTAGTAACAAAAATAGTGTGGTCTTGCACATAACCATGTATGCACAACAATGGAATAGAAAAGGGTATAAAAAAACTACACAGTGCAGTGTCTCTTTAAAAAAAATACTGCTGGGAAAATCATATAAACATACACGTAGCATCCTGCAACCAATCTGTACCTTGTACAAAAATCAACTCCAAATACACCAGAGATTTTTTTTCGGGGTGGGGGGTGTTCATATGTGTTAGTTTTACAAAGGGATTTTCTTGTGATATTTAAATAACTGGTCATAATATACCTTGTTCATATTCATCTCTCATTTTTCTGACCACAGACCTTAATGTGAGACTTGAAGCTTTGAAGCGAAAGTGGAAAACAGGGAGATTTAGATATAGACAGTGCCTTTTTGACTAATTCTGCAGTAGCTCAGGATATAATAGCATTTATTTCTTAATGAGATTGTAAGAAATCAAAACCTTTTTACCCTGGAGCAAAGGAAATTATTACAAAAGTAAATAGACAGTCTGCAAAATGGGAGAAAATCTTTGCCAGCTCTACACCTTACATGATTGATACCCAGAATCTATAAGAAACTCAGAAAATGTAAAGAGTAATCTGATAGATAAATGGGCAAATTAACTGAGCACATAATGTTCAAAAGAATTATGAGGAAGGTGATTGCTGGTGGCTCACGTCTGCAGTCCTACCTACTCAGGAAACTTAGATCTGAGGATTGCAGTTTAAAGCCAGCCCAGGCAGGATAGTCTGTGAGAATCTTATCTCCAATTTACTACCAGAAATCTGGAAGTGGTGCAGGACCTCGAAGTGGTAGAATGCTAGCTTTAACAAAAGAAAATCTTGGAAGGGGGTGGGGGGAAGGAAATGGGGACAAAAACATGAGAAGGAGTATCGATGTGTGTGAAGTAATGCACCTTCTATATGGCGAATATAACTGTAACCCTTCTATTAATTTCACAAAAAAAGGAAAAATAAGAAGAAAAAGGAAATCTCAGGGACAGTGCCCAGGCCCTGAATTCAAACCTCACAACCAACCCATACCCTCTTCATCTCCCCCCTCAAAAAAAGAAAAGAAAAAGCCAAGATGACTGAATTTAATATCCAGTACCAGAAAACACATGTGTGCACTGTCATAAGCATGTAGATATGCGCACATGTGCACGCGTGTACATGCACACACACACATACACATAGAAAATGCACCACAGGTGGCTATGGCTCAGGTCTGTAATCTTAGCTACTCATGAGTTTGTGGTCAAAGAATAAAAGTTTGAAGCCAATCCAGGGAGAAAAATCTGAGAGATTCTCATCTCTAATGAACCAGAAAAGAAAAAAATATGCCAGAAGTGGAGGCATGGCTCAAGTGGTAGGGAGTCAGCCTTAAACAAAACTGCTGAGGAGGAGGGGGAGAAGAGGGGCACACTGATTTCAAGCCCTAATACCAGCACAAAGACGAAAACCAACTAAAAATACCAATAATACAAGTCAACATCTATAACCATTGTCAAAATGGCAATCTTAAGGAAAGTAAACAACAGATTCAACCCTTCTAATGTGCTGGTGGAAATGTAAATCAGTGCAGGCACACTAGAAATCAGTGCGGATGTAACTCAAAGAAAATTAGAACTACCACGTGATCTTCCTATGCTACCACAGGGAAATATACGGGCTCATGCTTTTTTATTCACAACAGCCAAGCTGTGGAGGAATCAGCCTAAATGTCCTATAGACGATGTAATCATAAACACACACACACACACACACACACACACACACACACACACACACACACACACTAAGGTATTTTGTTTGTTTTATTGTGTCTTGATAGAAAAATTATTTCAATTTTTTATGAGTATGTGTTCTTAGCTTCTTCACTCAAAGCTGATACTGTACATCTTGAATCACACATCCACTTCCAGCCTTCTGCTGGTTAATTTGGAGATAAGTGTCTTTTAGACTTGACTTCCAAGGCTAGCTATGAGCCATGATGTTCTTATCTCCATTTCCTGAATAGTTAGGATTAGAGGCATGAGTCACTAGCACTTGGCTTTCAATTTTTTTTGTATGTATTAAGACCTCCGCAACTGAAATTGTTCCTTCTATACATTAAATGAAGAGGAAGAATAAGGGATGCTGGGAACACAGGTAACCCTTCAGCTACAGAGAGAGAGCTGGGTGGAAAGGTGACATGCTCTCAGTCAAGTAGCTGACTTTGGGGTGTAATGTAAGTTGGTTATCAGCAAAAGAGAGAGCAAGCTCATGGACAACTAGGCTACCACCCCTGGTCTGTATACTCCATGGACCAGATGGCCTACTGACCAGATGGTCTGATGACTGCACCAAAAGTCCACAAACCCCCTTCCTGGATCCCTAGTAACACACTCATAGCTAATGACTCAACCCTAAAGTATTCCAGAATGGTTTGGACATGCTAATGAGCTAGCCCTAATATGGACCACCTGATATGCTAATAAGCCAACTGGAAGATTACTAGCAGTGGGCTTCACCTAAACAAGCTCATCCTAGAGTGGCCTGGATAAGTCACTGAGAATAGGCCTTAAGAATTCAAGCTGAAAATGCACAAATCAGAGCACCTCATGAGATTATAACTATCTCATTCCATCCTTGAACTGAAGCCTCAAGGGAACTTTTCCTGCCTTTCCAAAGTTTGCATCTTCCATCAGCTTTCCTAACCACCAAAATGTGCTCCTTTCTGTAGGTGCAAGTGAACTGACTTGTTACCGGCTTCTTGCTAGCTGATTCTTGTACCTTTGCTATAGGCTGTGTATGCCTGAATGAGATGAAAAGGTTATTACTTGTTGAAATGTTATTTTCAGTTGTTATATTATTGAAAAATGTCTTGCATTTAAGTTTCCATTGAATAACTTCCCAGCCACCATCATTTCACATTTCAATGTATAGAGAAACAAGGGGCCAGAATACTCTCCTTTCCATGGAAATAATTATGAGGGAAAAAATATCAGAAAGATCATATCATTCACAGGAGCCACTAAACATAATAAAATACCCCCAAAATAAATCAAAATGAAGAGGAAAATGGTGAAATATTGAAGAACAAAATTGAAGATGGCTTCGGAAGACAGATCTCTCAAGCTCATGGACCATCAGTAAATATTATAAAAATGGCCATAGTACTAAAAATCATCTACAGATTCAGTGGCATCACCCTTAAAAGTCCAAAAATAGAAAAGCAAAACAATCCTGCCATATATATGCACAAAAGTCTCCCCAAAGCCAAACCAATTCTTAGCAAAAAGAGCAATGTGGGAATCATCACAATATCCATTTTCAAATCATATTCCATGATGAAGTTGTTTAAAAACCAATTCTCATTGGGAGAGTGAGAGGGGAGGGAAACAGGGACAAAAACATGAGAAGGGATATCAATGTGTGAGAAGTAATGACCCACTACCTGATGATTATAACTGTAACCCCTCTATACATTACCACGACAATAATTTTTAAAATCTGCATGGCGACCGGGACTTTGGCCTAGTGCCTAGCATGCACGAAGACCCAGATTCGATTCCTTGGTACTACATATATAGAAAAAGTCGGAAGTGGTGCTGTGGCTGAAGTGCTAGAGCTCTAGCCTTGAGAAAGCCCAAGGACAGTGCTCAGGTACTGAGTTCAAGCCAGGACTGGCAAAAAAAAATCTGCATGGCTACCATTGCCTGCTCTACTGGAAGCAATAAAGTACTTTATCTTTGAAAAATAAAGATAATAAATCTGCAAAAAAATAAAAGCAAATCTCTCCCTCCCCAATAAAAAGAAGCTCCTTCTGCAGACCAAAATCAAATAGAAACATTCTTGCAAGACACTGTTTCAGAACATCTTGCCTCATTCCCTCCCCAGTAGCTTTGTTTCATTATCCCTCTCCTCCACACATGCCCCAGGGTGTTCCGGACAGAGTTTTCAAGGTGGGCTTGATCCTGCCAAAAAGTGTTACATTTCAAAGCACGTAATTAGAATAGGGGCAAGTAGCTTGAGCCAAGGGGTCTAAATTTGTAATCATAGCTACTGATGTGGCTGAGATATATTAGGATCCTGGTTCAAATGTGCCTCTCCAAGAAATACTGTGAAATGCTCTTCTCCAGTTAAATGCCAAAGTAAAGCTGTAGCTCAATCGGTAGAGTGGAAAAGAGTTAGCACCACTTCAAGCTTTAGTACTGGCCAATAAATAAATAAAATACAGAAGAAGAAAGAATAGAGACAACTGATGAGACCACAAGGCAGATTACAGGAAAGGATAGACTCAGAGCCACTGAGGGAGTTCAGAAACCCAGAAACAGTCATCTAAAGAACAGGCTGGGAGTTTGGCCTAGTGGTAGAGTGCTTGCAAGAAGCCCTGGGTTTGATTCCTTGGTACCACATAAATAGAAAAAGCCAGAAGTGGTGCTGTGTCTCAAGTGGTAGAACTCTAGTCTTGAGAAAGCCCAAGGACAGTGCTTAGGCCCTGAGTTTAAAGCCAGGACTGGCAAAATAAAAGAACAGATGTCAGACCACTAGTAGTATCTTGGTAGAAGCCTTTGAGCTTTGTGTGTGCAAGTCCTAAGGCTTGAACTCAGGGCCCAGTCACTGCCCTTGAGCATTTTCTGCTCAAGACCATTTGAACCACAGCTCTATTGGTGGCTTTTCAGTACTTAATTGAAGAGTCTCACAGACTTTACTACCAAGATGGCTTCCAACCATGATCACCAGATCTCAGCCTCCTGAGTATCCAGAAATACAAATCTGATCCACTTGTACTGGCCTTCCATACTTCTAAGTAAACATTTTACTTAGAAGTAAATATTGTCCTAGGTTTATTTGTTAACTCCAGGGGCATGACCCTAAGGAAAATATAGCATTGCAAGCCATAGTATTGTAACACTGGCAAACATGGTCTATCCTGTGCTGCTATTTAAAATATCAAGCAGGCATTGCTTATTATGGCATTGCAGCCCTATTGCTCTCTGTGGTTGTGGAGCCATCAGGCGGTAGGAATTCTGCCCATGTAGAACAGCTACAAAAAGTTTGTATCAATAACACAGAGATATAGTTATATGGTACTGGTCGTCCAAGGTTGGAAACCAATGGAACAGAATAGAGAAATAGAAAAATTCCACGCAGCCTGATAGCCATTAACAAATGGTGCTGGGCAAACCAGATAACTACATGTAGCATGCTGCAACAAGTCCATTACTCTTCATCATGTACAAAAATCAATTCGATTGCAGATCTTTGGAAAGAAGCATATGTTAATTTTATGAGGGATTTACTTATGATAAAGTCATTTGTGAATATTATACAACTTGACCATATTCACTCCCTTTTTTATTAGTCTTCTTACTCTTTATTTATCTGATCTTTTTTGCTTTAATGTCAGCTCCATACTTTGAAACTTAGAGAAGAAAACACAGGAGATTTACAAGTAGGCAATTGATTTCAGAACAACTCTCCAATAGCTCACAACAAAATAATATTGACAACTGGACTTATTCAACATATTCAACATATTCAAAATCATTTATTCCAGCAAAGGAATAAGTTATTATAGTAAAGAAACAATGTACAGAAAGGGTGCATATCAAAAAATTTTTTTTAAAAAAAGAAAGGGTGCATATCTTTGCCAGCTGTACTTCTGACATAGAATTGATATTTAGAATATAAGAAGAATCTCATAAAAATAGGTAGCAAAGATTCTGACCAATAAATGGGCAAATGAAATGAACAGACAATGCCTAAAAGAATTAAAAAGAAGTGTAGGTGTGGTTTTAGTGGCACAGTGACAGCCAAAAGTTAAAAAAAGCCAAGATAGAGATGGAGAATATATATATATATATATATATATATATATATATATATATTCGGAAAGCCTTTAGTTCAAGCACTAGAAGCAGTATATACCCACACTCTCACTCATAGCCTGGTTCTAACGATCCTATCTACTTAGGAGGTTGAAGTCTAAATATCAAGGCCAGCCTAGGCAGACAGATTTGTGAGACTCCATTTAACAAGAAAAAAAAATGACCAGAAGTAGAAGCTTAGCTTAAGTGGTAGAGAGTCAGCTTAGGTGGGAGAAAAAAATCTAAGCAAGAACCACAGATGTTGTGTTTGAGGCTGAGTACTGGCGTGTGTGCATACATGTGTGCCCGCAAACTACAAATACCCCCCCAAAATTACAAATATCTTTAGCCTCAAGCCCCATGACTGACAAAAAAAAATCTGTAGCAGTAACAAAACTACAAACTAAAACTATACTGAAATTTCATTTCACCCTAGTCAGAAAGGAAGTATGAAGAAAACAAGTAAATGCTGGCTGACACATGAAGGAATACGGGTCCTTTTAATCTACAAATGGAAATATAAGTTAGTATAGCCACCCTAGAAATCAGTGTGACACTAACTTAAAGAAAACTAGAACTACCAAATAATCTTCTATACCACCATACAGAAATTTGAAGGCCCTATTTTTGAGACATTATGCACCAAAGTCAAGCTATGGAATCAGCCTAAGTGAATATGTGTGAATATGTGTGAATATGTAGAGAAACATTGGTACATTTAACTACAGTGGGGTATTCATGATTCTTAAGAAAATAGGAGGTCATGCTCTCTGCAGGAAAATGGAGGGAACTGGAGATTAGTTTTAAGTGAGATAAGCCAGAAAGATAAGTATCACATTTTCTGTCATACACATAATCAAAATTTTAGAAAAAAAATATAAAAACCAGGTAAATGTACTTGTATAGATTTTTTTTAAATGAGGGGACAGACTAATTGAGATAAGGAAGGGGGTCAGGAGAGATTCAAAGGTAATACGTGTTAGATCCACCTAGGAGAAAAGGCCCCTTCCCTTTGTTCTCTCCCTCTGTACCCTAGAAGGCCCCAAGCACCTATAACCTAGGCAGCTGACATGCCTGAGGGCAGTGGGAGGGGAGGTCCCTCAAGACTCTGAGGTCACCGTGAACCCTTTCATGTATATAGTTCATTTACCACACCAGAAAAATAAGGGGAAAAGTTTCATCTTGTTTGTTCTTCCTTATCCAGACAGCATCCAGAATATCTCTTGAATTTTGACCTAGGAAAAGAAAAAGTCCCCAAAGTTAAAAAAATCATATACAATTATTATAAAATTACTCTAGAAATAATAGGTATATCCTGATCCTTTCTGCTGTATTAGATAGCTCAATCATGTTCTTGAATTGCTTTTACCTTGCTATATTTGAAATCCAACACATTGGTCGGATTTGTTCATCAGTATGTACTAAAAACTAGAGAACTCAGGATCATTTCCAAGGGGAAATGACAAGTCTATAACAGAGTAAACAAATTAAATGAAACAGTTTTTAAACCCACAGGCACAAAGTCTAGGAGTCTCAGGTTAAGTCTGGCCTCTTGTCCCCATATGGTAAATAAAGAGACATAATGAAAGGCAGAGAAAGAAAATTAAAAAAAATGTTTTAAAGAAAAAAAGACAGGAAATTTATCACATGGCAGCCATGAGGAGATAGCACTTCACTATATCCTCAGACATTGGCTTTAGGTTGAGTAGGGACAATTGAGGACAGGGGATGAGAAACATATGGGTAGTTCAAACAGTCCCAAGTCACAGGAGTAGTTCAATTGACCATCAGATCAATCTTTGTCTGTGGAGGCCTGGTGAGTGGATGGTCAGTAGGTTTTTGGCTGTTCTCTTCAAGATGATAAGAGGTAAGATGGCATTACCAGTTTGAGGGGGCACTTTGCCTTTTGTCAGAGATGTTTATTGGTGAGTCTTGATTTTCCTGAGCATAAGATAGTTGTAAATGACTTAGATCAAAATACATAGCTACAAGCTGGGATAGTTGCTCATGCCTATAATCCAGGAGAGTAGAAAAAGTCACAAAGAACAATCTACATACTAATGGGGGATTGAATAAATAACTTGTGTATAAAATATCCTCACCTGGGCCAGGAGTTTGGCCTAGTGGTAGTTTTGTGCCCAGCATGCATGAAAACCTGAATTTGATTCCTTGGTACCACATACATAGAAAAAGCCAGAAGTGGTGCTGTGACTCAAATGGTAGAGCTCTAGCCTTGAGAAAGCCCAAGGACAGGCCTGAGTTCAAGCACCAGGACTGGTAAAAAATATCCCCACCAAACAGACCTTAGAAAGATTGGTATTGAGTTAGGCCAGGCGCCATTGACTCACCCTTTTAATCCTAGCTATGCAGAAGGCTAAGATCTGAGGATCATGGTTCAAAGCCAGCCAAGGCAGGAAAGTCTGTGAAACACTTATGGCCAATTAATCACCAGAAAACTGGAAGTTGTGCTGCCGCTCCAAAGTGATAGAGCCTTGAGCTTTGAGCAAAGGAGTTCAGTGACAGCACCAAGGCCACACAACTGACGGGAAAAAAAAAATATAGATATAAAGGAGAGAGACTGAGTACTTAGCTATTAGTTAATTCCAAGCTTAGCAAAAGCATCTTTACTGGTACTTGGTGCTTACATTTCATATGATTCTAGGCATTTTTAAAATAACCCACTCAGCAAATATAAAAGAATTGATCAGAATCCATATGTTTTTATATTTTCTTTTTTTGCCAGTCCTGGGCCTTGAACTCAGGGTCTGGGCACTGTCCTTGGGCTTTTTCAAGACTAGAGCTGTGCCACTTGAGCCACCGCAGCATTTCTGGCTTTTATCTATGTATGTGGTACTGAGAAATCGAACCCAGGTCTTTGTGCATACTAGGCAACCACTCTACCACTAGGCTAAACTCCCAGCTCTGTTCTTATAGTTTCTATACTTTTATTTGTTCCATCATGTCCTGATAGGATACAAAAAAGTACTTCGAAAATATTTTTTAAATTCTAGTACTTTGACTTGAACTCAGGTCCTGACTATCCTCCTTAGCTTTTTTCACTGAAGGTTAACATTCTACAACTTGAACCACTAATCCACTTCTAGCTTTTTGGTTAATTGGAGATAAGTGTTTCTCAGTTTAGACTACCAAGCTGTATACTAACCATGGTCCTCATATTTTAAGAAAATTGTAGTTCAAAGCCAGCACATGCAAAAAAAAGTCTGTGAAACCAGAATGTCCAATTAACCACCAAAAAGCAAGAATTGTAGCTATGGCTCAAGTGGTAGAGTCACAGATGTAAGCAAAAAGACTAAGGGACAACACCCAGGCCCTGAGTCCAAGTCCCATGACCACCAACCACCTCCCACAACAACCAAAAAAAATTTAACAGAAGTAGAGGTTTTGTTCAGTTGTAGAGTCAGACTTGAATGGTGGGAAAATCTAGGCAAGAGCTATAGGCCTGTGTTTGAAGCCTGAGTATTTACACAAACAAGAGCAGCAACAACAACAACAAAAGAATTACAAATACCAAAATGCAAATAAACGTCTGTAGCCATCATAAAACTGCAAATTGAAACTACAGTTGGTACTGACAGTCTGAATGGCAGCATCAAGAAAATAAACAAGCCAAATTTGAGTAGCTCACCCCTGTAATCCTATCTCCTCAGGAAGCTAAGATCTAAGGATCAAGGTTCAAAGCCAGCCCAAGCAGGAAAGTCCATGAGACCCTTATCTCCAATTCATCACCAGAAAACCATAGGTGAAACTGTGGCCTAAAATAATAGAGCACTAGCCTTGAGCTGAAAAGCTCAGGAACAGTGATAGGCCTTGTGTTCAAGCCCCCAAACCAATCATAAAAGAGAGAGGGAAGGAGGAAAAAAAGAAAGAACGAAAGAACGAAAGAAAGAAAAGGAAAAGATGCTGGCTGAGATTTGAGAGAAAAAGGAATCCTTTACTCTTGTAGTGGTCCTGAGGCTCAAACTCAGCTCTACCACTTGAGCCACAGCTCTACTTTTGTCTTTTTGGTTGTTAATTGTAGATAAGAGACTAATGAAGTTTGCTGCCTGGCCCATCTTTGAACTATGATCCTCTAATCTCAGCCTTCTTAGTTGCTAGGATTACAGGCTTGAGCCACAGGGATGCTTCTAATGTTCTGGTAGAAATATAAATTAGTACAGTCATACTGGAAATAGGTTGGGAAGAAACTCAAGGAAAACCAGAACTACCATGCAAATCCTGCTACACAGAAACGTGTAGCCTCGTGTTTTTGTGGCATTATTCACAACAGCCATCTATGGAATCAACCTAAGTACCCATCATCATATAAATAAAGAGAGAAAATGTGGTATTAGTGGTCCTTAAGGATGAAGGGGAGCATGTTCTCTGTAGGAAAATGGAGGGAACGGGAAATCATCATTTTAAGTGAGAAAAGCCAGAAAACAAGTATCACATGCTTTTTTTCCCCTCCCAGATAAAAATCTAGATTTGAAAAAGCAGATAAATGTAAATTTTTTAGAATGAGAGGAGAAAATAGTTTAGAAGAACATCAGGGAAGAGGAGAGGATAACATCAATGTGAATATGATTACAATATGTTATTCATGTATGAAAGTGTCGAACGAAAACTTGTAATTTGGTACATACAATTAATGAAAACTTAGAAGAAAAATGGAAGTAGAATTGTGGTTCAAGTGACGGAGTACTAGCCTTGAGCAAAAATGTCAAGTGAGGGCAGAAGGCTCTGATCTCAAACTTCTGTAATATCATAAACATTGTAAAAGATAGAAGCAAAAGAGTCATATGTACAGTGAAAAAAATCTAAAATGTGATCCCAAAGAACAGTGGAAGCGTTGGACTGAGATGGATTCAACACTAGCAGAGAGATGCTGGTTAGATTCCTGAACCCCAATCCATCCCCAATCCTCTAAAAAACCTTGTGATTGTTCACTCTGAACCCTTTCAAATATATAGTTTGTCTAAAAATTATATGTATATAAATTTCATGTCCTCTTTGTCCATTCCCAGCCAGCCAGCATCTAGAACAATCCCAAAATTTTGGCATAGGAAGGAAGAAATGATATATAAGTTCAAAAACTAAGAAATCACTTATCCATTTATTATAAAAATTAGTCTAGAAATAATCGATAAAAATAAATCCTAGGGCCGGGAGTTTGGCCTAGTGGTTAAAGTGCTTGCCTAGCATGCATGAAGACCCGGGTTCGATTCCTCGGTACCAGATACATAGAAAAAAGCCGGAAGTGGTACTGAGGCTCAAGTGGTAGAGCTCTAGCCTTGAGAAAATCCAAGGACAGTGCTCAGGCCCTGAGCTCAAGCCCAGGACTGGCCAAAAAAAAATTAAATAAATAAATAAATCCTAATCCTTTTGCTGTATTAGATATTCAAATATATTCTTGAATTTTCACCCTGCTCCATTGAAAATACAACACATTTTTTTCTAATTTAATCAGTATTGACTGAGAACTCTACGATTCCAAAGCCTAAACCAGGCACTGGTAGCTCATGCCTGTAAGCCTAGCTACTCAGGAAGCTGAGATCTGAGGATTGCGGTTCGAAGCCAGCCCAGGCAGAAAAGTCCATTAGGCTCCTACCTCCAATAAACCACTCAGAAAAAGGCAGAAGTGGCCATGTGGCTTAAGTGGTAAAGTGCTAACCTTGAGCACAAAGAGACTCAGGGTCAATGCCAAGCCCTGAGTTCAAGCCCCAGGACCAGCCAAAGGAAAAAAAAAAATCCGAGTCCCTTTTCAAAGACAAGGGACAAGTTTGTAATACAGTTAATGGAGTAAGTTAAACCAGGTTTTAGATCCTAGGCCCAAATCTAGAAGTCTCAAGTTAGGTCCATCCACTCACCCGCACATGCCAAACAAATAGACATGGTGGAGGGTACAGAAAGATTTATTACAAAGCAGTCTTGGGAACACAACACGTCAATACATCTTTAGTCATCTTCAGCTATACAGACACTGCCCTCAGGTTACATGGGAATAATTGGGATCAGAGGGTGGCCAAGGTAGGCATGAACAGTCCCAAGTCTCAGATGGGTCTTTGGCTTTACCAGAGAATTGTTAATGTATTTCTCTAACAGAAAAGAAAGAAAATGGTCATCTGGGTTGCATTGCCTGTTTCAGGGGCAGTTTGCCTTCCACACAAGATGGTTATCAAGGAATTTTTCTCTTGCCTGGGGACCCAACTGATTGCAAAATGACTACAGCAGAAAAATAGCTGAGATCAAAGGCCAAAGATCCATAGTTGGGGACTTTTGGTTAATTCACAAAGCTCAACCAACCCCTCTTTTAGGATGTCTCTTACATGAATGCACACAAAAAGATCTTCAGATGTAGAAAAAAATACCTTAGGAACCAGGACATAGTGGCTCATGCCTGTATTTCTAGCTTCTCAGGAAGCCCAGATCTGACAATTGCAGTTTGAAGCCAACCTGGGCAAAACCCCAGAAGTAGAGCTGTGGCTCAAGTGGTTGAGCATCATCCTTGTGTGAAAAGCTAAAAAAGAAAAAAAGAGCAGCTTCTAGACCCTGAATTCAAGATCCCCCCACCAGAACCAGTACACATGCACACACACACACACACACGTGCGCAAAGTTAACAGTAGGAACAGCTCATACAAGCAAGGCAGGAACATATTATATCATCAGTAAAGTTTGCCCTCTAAGAGCAAGGAAGAGGAGTCTCAACCTAATTTTTAGTAAATAACTAGTGTCTGGAGACGTGGTTTAAGGAGCAGTATACCAGCCTTGCGTCAAGAAAATTGAACCCCAGCCAATCCTTTGCTACTCCATCAGTTCTCCATTAGCTCTCCTTACTTTCCACCCTCACCCACAGACATTTGGGTTACTGGCTCCTGGAGGGCTATCAAGTCCAAGGCAAGTCAGGAGACTCTTGGCTGTCAAGAGCAATGCAGAAAGGAATGTGGCTGGCTAGCAAGGCCAGCCCCAAAGATGCCTTAAGCACTGCCCTGAGGTCATGCTGGCTGCTGGGGCCTGCTCAGCCCTGGGCTGGCCCTAGGTCGAAGCTCCTCAGGGTAGAGCTAGCTGGGGGAGGGAAAGACGGGGGCTGTGAAGTCAGCCAGACTGGGCTGCTAGATACCCACATCACACTATATACATTCCAGGACCCAAGACCTCCAGCCGGGATTGACACTGTGGCAGGGTTTAATTTCGAG
Organism: Megascapheus bottae; assembly: GCF_031878675.1. NCBI lineage: Eukaryota > Metazoa > Chordata > Mammalia > Rodentia > Geomyidae > Megascapheus > Megascapheus bottae. The sequence continues at coordinate 31,786,085 of NC_143547.1, read as the reverse complement.
ATCAACTTCTTAACAGCCACAAGACACATAGATTATAGTTGCCTAGATTCTGTCCCTTTGCTTTTCACTCAGGGCTAGCACTCTATCACATGAGCCATAGCTCCATATCTGGCTTTTGGGTTTTGGTAGTTAATTGGAGATATGATTCTTACAGATTTTTCTATCTGGACTCTCAGCTTCCTGAGTAACTAGGATTCTAGTCATGGGTGACAGGCATGTGGCTTATTTTGCTGGTTTTGAACTCTGGGCCTGGGAGTTGTTCCTAAGCTCTTCAGCTCAAGGCTACCATTCTATCACTTTGAGCAACAGTGCCACTTTTGATTTTCTGGTGGTTAATTGGAGATAAGAGTCTCACCGACTTGGAAGTGACATTGTGGCTCAAGGGTGGTAGCCTTTTGCTGAAGAGCTCAGGGAAAGCACTCAGGCCCAGTGTTCAAGCCCCACGCCTGACAAAAGTGTCATCCACTTTTGTGGGCAGTCTGTCTTTGAACCACAATCCTCACTCTCAGCCTCCTGAGTAGCTAGTATTATAAACTTGAGCCACTGGTGCCTGGCCTAACTCATGTTTCTTGTACTCAATACCAATGTTTCTGAGGTCTGTTTGGTTGGAATATTTTATACACAAATTATTCATTCAATCCTCTATTGGTATGTAGATTGTTCTTTGTGACTTTTTCTACTGTCCTGGGAAAATGCTACTTTCACAACCATCGTGACTTTGCAGATATACTTAGGCCACAGTTCGAAGGCCCTTAAGGCAGAACTCATAGTTGGGGTGGGACAGACCTTAACCATCTGAGCTCCTAGCAGGGCCAAGGTCCCAGCTGAAACATGGGATCCCAAGCCAAGGTAGGGAAACACAAGTGGTCTGTGAGAAAGGAAGGTTGCCCCAGTTTACAGCCAGGAAGAGAATGGAGTTCCCAGTCATCCAGCTTCAGGGCAGTGAAATGAGCTAAAGGCATCTGGAGCAGATTTGTGTGTGTGTGTGTGTGTGTGTGTGTGTGTGTGTGTGTGTGCACATACTGATACTGGAGTTTAAACTCAGGGCTTTCTCTATTTGCTCTATTTGTTAGGTTTTTTGTTGTTGTTGTTGTTGTTCAAGGTTAGAGCTGGCTCTCCACCTTTACACAATGTCTACTTCCAGCCTTGTGCTGCTTTATTGAAGATAATTGGAAATAAGATCAAAAGCTAAACAGGGCTGGCACATACCTGAAAATCCGAGCCACTCTGATGGCTGAGATCTAAAGTCAGCCAAGACAGGTAAATGCACAAAACTCTTAACTCCCATTAACCAGCAAAAAGCCAGAAGTAGATCTGTGGTTCAAGTAAAGTTTTAACCTTGAGCTAAGAAGTGAAGAGACAATGGTCACACCTTGAATTCAAGTCCCAATATGGAAACAAATACAAAAACATTAAAAATTTTTATGGACTTTTCTATCTAGGCTAGTTTTAAATCTCAATCTTTATATCTCAGCCTCCTGTATATGTTCTGTAGGTATGAGCCACTAGGGTCTGGCTTTCGAATGTATTCCCTAGTGTCTCCAGACAGCTAGTCCAACCCATTCCCACCTCATGTGTTGTTAGGCAGGGAAGGCAAACAAGCCATGTACCTACTTCTGATCTTCAGGACTATTAATCAACAAATGAGGGTATGTTTCTGCCTTGGTGCTTGCTTGCTGTACTTGTTCTACATTCCCTAGAGATCCGGGTAGATTTTATTTTATTTTACTTTGTCGGTTATGGGGCTAGAATTCTGGGCCGGGGCTCTGTCCCTGAGCTCTTCAGCTCTAACACTGGAGCCACAGCGCCACTCCTGGTTTTCTGGTGGTTAATTGGAGATAAGAGTGTCATGGTCTTTAGTGACTGGGCTGGGTTTGAACCGAGATCCCCAGATCTCAAGCATAAGCCACCGGAGCTAGCTAGATTTTATTTCTTTAAAAATGTTTTTCATGGCTCAAGTAGTACAGAGTACCTTCCCAGAAAGCACAAGGCCAGACCTTGAATTCAAAGAACTTTCATACTAATTTCTCTAGTGGCTAGACTAATATGCAATCTCAACAGCAGAATAAAAATGTTCCTTTTAAAAACCCACACCCTCGCTTGCTTATATTCTCTGTCTCTGTTTCTTTGTGTCTCTGTCTCTGTCTCTGTCTCTGTCTCTCTCCCTCTCCCTCCCTCCCTCCCTCCCCCCCCTCTCTCCCCCCCCCCAACTCTACGTCTGGTTTCCTGGTAGCTCACTGGAGATGAGAGTCTTATGGACTTTCTGTCCAGCCTGGCTTTGAATCATAAGCCTCAGATCTCATCCTCCTGAGTAGCTAGGATTTCAGGTGTGAGCCACCAGCACCTGGTTCAGAAAGACTTTTATAGATAGAAAATCAGAGTTAGTTAGGAGCAATATGATTTTATTCTTTAACACAGTAAGGTAACTATAGTTAAAATAATTTCCTGTTAACATCCAAATGACTAAAAGATGATTTTAATATGCCAAGCATAAAGTAGTGATAAACATATGAGGTATAAGATATGGTAATTAACCTGTTTTGATCAGTGCAGAGTTTATGTATTAATCAAAACGCAATTTTTCCTCCATGCCCAGCCTGCAATTCTTTAGTATTTAATTTTCACATTCTATATGTTTGTGTGTGTGTGTGTGTGTGTGTGTGTGTGTGTGTCTGTCTGTCTGTCTGTCTGTCTGTGTACACAGGGGCTTGAACTCAGGGTCTGGATACTGTCCCTTAGCTTATTTGCTCAAAGCTAGCCACAGATTCACTGATTAAATTGGAGATAACAGTATTAGATATTCCTGTTCATGCTTGTTCCAAACTTTGATCCTCAGATCTTAGCCTCCTGAGTAGCTAGGATTACAGGTGTGAGCCACCTCCATCTGGCCTCAGATTCTTTTCTAATTCCACTCCTTTTCTGTTTCATGAACCTGCATCCTACATTTCATTTCAAATTTCATTCCATTCTTTTCAGGTATTTTAGTTATTTGTTTTTATCAGTGACACCTGGGTTTGAACTCAGAGCCTCAGTTGAGCCAGAGCCACACCTCAAAACCTCAACCCTTTTCTAGTGTTTAAAAAAATCTGTAATGCATATTTTAAAGTCCATTGTTTGCATGCCTTTGCAATCCCATTCCAACCTGTATTCTTTCCTACTTTGATTTCTATTTTGTATAACATTTAATTTGATATAATACTGTATTTCATTCCTTTTTCACATGCCTCATTTAATTCATGTACTATTATTTTTTTCATATATTTATTATCATCTACTATTATTTGAGCAGGGGGCAGTCTGGGGGATTAAATTCAGCGTCTTGGAACTGTCCTTCAGTTATTTTACTCAAGACTGGTGCTCTACTACTTGGGCCACACTTCTGGCTTTTTGATGGTTAATTGAAGATGAGTCTTGAGTACTTTCTGGCAAAGGCTGACTTCAAACTGTGATCCTCAGCTACTGGTACCTAGCTATTATTTACTTCTATTTTTTGTTTTGCTCCATTGTCTCATTATCCTCTGTTCAGTGTGAAACCTGTTCAGCTTTCATTCCATATCCTATTCAAGTTTGTATTCCATTCCTTATTACATTCCAATTTGCTCTTAACTTTCATCCCATTCTGCATTCCAGTTCAAATCCACTTTCCATTTCACATTATTTAACAGTCCAAATACCATTCTGTTCTATTTTAAGCTGTCTTTCAGTCTAGTTGCTCTTCCATTCCACTGAATATCCCATTCATTTCTGCTAAAAAGATTTTATAGCAGCAACTTTCATGAGAACAGTTTATAGGTACCTTCATCAGAGTATTGCAGCTGTGAATAGATTTGTGCCAACAGTTTCTCTTTTCAGAATTTATCCCCAAGTATACTTTTAAGGATAAAACAACTTAGCGTCTTACATTGGTGTAAAAAGGGGTCGGGTGCCGTCAATATACAAATGTCTGAAAATAATGAGCTTCCTCCTTAAAGGAAATGTTTCTAGATGTAAAATGGCCTCATGGAAGTTTATTTATTGAGAGAGGAAGTACATTTTATGAACCCACTCAAAGAGATTACAAACCGCTTATATACATAAATGATTTTTTCACAAAACTAATCAATGCATATGAATAGTTGTTCTTCCAAAATGTACCATAATAAAAATAGTATTTGCCTGTAGCTGAGTAGGAAAGAGCTGGTTTTTTTGCTTGCTTCTCCATTTTGGGTACTGAAAAGGGTGATTCATTTGTAATCATAATTAAAAGTATGTATAAATACTAAAAATCAACTCTGTGTCCCCCAGCAGTTAATAGAGACTCAGGAAAATAAAGAAATACACATTGAAGTGTGCTTTCCTAGCAGCCTCTAGAAATGCTGATGAACTGAGAAAGCCCAGCTTAACCCTGAAGTTGAGCAACTGGCCTTTGCCTCAGGGGAAGAGGGTGGGATTAGGCAGTGAGAAGCTGTTGCTTGAAGATTCTCAGTTTAGTCTGTGGGGTGGGACTTGAGAAGGCAATTCTCATGGTCAACATTCAAAACAGTGGGGATCCTGTCCTGTGTGTCCATCCCTAAAACTACCAGGCACCATGTGAAATTACCTACAGGGGTTGGGTGCAGTCTCAAATGGACTGAATCAGCCTAATAGCCTGCTTCCACTGTTGTTTCCTTCCTTGCTCCCTTCTTTCCCTTGCTTTCTCCCTTTTTGTTCTGCCAGTACTAAGGCTTGAACTCAGGGCTAGTGTACTGTCCATTAGCTTTTTCACTCAAGGCTGGTGCTCTACTGAAGTAAGGTGACTGAGCCTAAGTAAGGAAACTGAGTCACAGCCATGCCAGCACCAGCCCAGATGCTGGGTTTGGGGGCTTCTCAGCCATCCTGGCACCTCTGGCTGGGGGAGGGAATTCTCCACCTAGTGCTGGAAAGCATAGTGGTGAAAAGAGGCTATTCACTAAATGCAGATGCCTAGCCTCAAGGTGAGCTGGGAGGGCTGTGCTTGTGAGAAAACAAAGCCTGACATATTGAGATTCATGGTCAGGCTCTTGTCCTCTGGTGGGGAAGGTGAACCCCCTCTTCAAGATGATGGATGTTGCCTACATCCCTGGAGACAGGGGTGGGCACTTGGCTGATAGGTTACTAGGTCTGTCCGTCCAGTACATGGGACTGGGAGCTTCCTGTGACCCTGCCTCCTGCCCTGAGTCTATTTAAGTCTGAACCAGCTTAGGTGCCTGGACTATACCATGCGTCTCCATGTTTGGGCCCTGGGTCAGGTCTCTTGGCTGTTTTCTCATCACGATGGCGTCCCAATTCAGCCGTCCATCACAGCTGAATTGGCTTGTTGGTATTGTATCCCTTGTTTCTGTCATCTCTGGCCTGTTCCCTGACTGCACTGAGAGTGTTTTCTGGCTGCTAGCCTTTGATGTGCAAGTCTGATTATGCAAACACTGGCCTTTTAATAAAGACTCCAAGATTCGAATTGGCAGAGTGGCTTCTGCATATTCTGTAAATTCTCACCTTGTTTGTCTGTCGTGGGACTTAAACTCTGGGTTTGGGCGCTGTCCCTGAGCTCTTCAGCTCAAGGCTACTGTGCCCTACTCCTTGAGCCATAGCACCACTTCCAAATTCTTGCCTATTACACTGCCACTTGAGCAGCTCTTTGGTAGTTAATTGGAGATAAGAGCTTTACAGACTTTCTTGCTCAGGCTGGTTTTGAACCTCAGTGTTCAGATCTAAGCCTTCTGAATTGCTAGGATTATAGGCTTGAGCCATCGGCACCTGACCCCACCAGATGTCTTTGAAGCAACTGAATAGATTGTTCTGAGTCTGAGGCACTAAAGCAGTACTGAAGAAGCAAGTCAAGGGTGCCTCAAAAATTTCACACAGGTGTATGCATCCCCAAACCTTCTTCTGAAATACTTTCTGGGGCAAAGCTTAGGAGGGATAAGGTTGCCTGCATTATTGCAGTTTGGGTGGTGTCAGAAACCACACCGACTGCAACTCTAGAATTCTACCACTAGAGGGCAAAAGAAGCTTACTTTAGGAAAATTAGACAGTATCATGTGACAAACATACTGTAGCAGGAGCAGAAGAGCCACCAGTTTGAGGTACCTGTGGGCCTGCTAAACCAGGCCATCTTTCAGGTGCCCTTGAGGGGTTACAGTTGCATAAGTCAAATAATGAATATATTTCCTTTTGAATCATGTCACCCACTCCCACATTCTCTCCCTGTTTTTCCCCTCCCAACACACATTTGCCTTGAGAAAGCTGTTTCTGCTGGGCAGTGTAATGGCAAGGAGCTCAGCACAATGGGGCCTTACATGCCATTTCCACAGCTTTTGAAGACCCTGCACTGTTCTGTACCTGGAAAGCAGTGTTTTGGCTCTGTCAGGACATCCAGGCGCCAGGCTGACCTTAGGTATGTGTGGGGCCAGAGACAGGAAGAACACTTGTACTTGCTCATTTTAGTCTCTGATTTCTTCTGTTTGATGGGCAGTACTGGGGTTTGAACTCAGGACCTCATGCTTGCTAGACAGGTGCTTTGTCACATGAGCCATGGCCCATGTCTGGCTTTCCTTAGTTTGTTTTCTTTTGTAAGGGATGGGGGAGATAGGGTCTTTCATTTTATACCTAAGGCATGTTTCTAACTGGCATTCTCTTATGGGCCTCCAAAGTAGTCGGGATAGCTCTAAATATAGATGTGCTTAGCGAGTGAGGTTTGAAATCAGGACCTTGGGCTTGCTGGGCAACTACTGCACATGCTCCTAGTCCCTTTTGCCTTTAATGGAAGCATTATAGATATTCCCTTTCTGTACCCCAAGCATTTTAAGTATCTTTGGTTTTCATTTTAATTTGTCTCAAGATGTTTTTCCCATCCCTCCCTCCCTCCCTCTCTTCCTTCTTTCTATCCTCCCATCCTTCCATCTTGAGCCAGTATTGTTTGAACTCAGGGCTGTGACACCATCCCTTTGCTTATAAGAGTCTCTGGAACTTTACTTCCCAGGCTTTGAACTGCAAACCACATATTTTAGCCTTCTGTGAGACACCAGCATCCAGCTCAAGATATTTTCTAATTTCCTCTGTGATCTTCTGGACTCTTTGATTGCTCGAGAGTTTTTTGTTGTTGTTGTTGTTTTTGCCAGTCCTGGGCTTGAGCTCAGGGCCTGAGCACTGTCCTTGGACTTTCTCAAGGTTAGAGCTCTACCACTTGAGCTGCAGCACCACTTCTAGCTTTTCTCTATGTATGTGGTACTGAGGAACTCGGGCCTCAGTGCATGCTAGGCAAGCACTCTACCAGTAGGCCAAACTCTCAGCCCTTGAGAGATTTTGAGTCATTGTAGATTTTCCAGTTTCTTTTTTTTTTTTTGCCAGTCCTGGGCTTGGGCTCAGGGCTTGAGCACTGTCCTTGGACTTTCTCAAGGCTAGCAAGCACTCTATCACTTGAGCCTCAGCACCACTTCCAGCTTTTTGCTGTGTATGTGGGGTACTGAGGAATCGAACCTGGGTCTTCGTGCATGCTAGGCAAGCACTCTACCAGTAGGCCAAACTCCCGGCCCCCTTTCCAGTTTCTTTCTGCATTTTATTTCTACTTTTATTCCATTATGATCCTAGAAGATAATTTGTATGATTTTTAACTTTTTTGTGTGTGTATGTGGGTCACTGGGCTTGAAATCTGGGCCTAAGCGCTGTCCCTGAGCTCTTCAGCTCAATCTACCACCCTACTGCTGAGGCACAGCCCTACTTCCTGTTTTTTAGTGATTAACTGGAGATAAGAGTCTCACAGACTTTAGTGCCTGGGCTGGCTTTGAACTGTGATCCTTAGATCTCAGCCTCCTGAGTAGCTAGGATGACAGGCGTGAGCCACAGTGCTCTGCGTGATTTCTAACTTCTTACCTTTTTTTTGCCAGTCCTGGGGCTTGAACTCAGGGCATGGGCACTGTCCCTGAGCTTCTTTTGCTCAAGGCTACTGCTCTACCACTTGAGCCACAGTGCTACTTTCAGCTATTTCTGTTTATGTGATACTGAGGAATCAAACCCAGAGCTTCATGTATACTAGGCAAGCACTCTATAACTAAGCCACATTCCCAGGCCTGTTAAACTTTTGTGTGTGCTGATAATGAGGTTTGAATTCAAGGATTTTTGCTCAAGGCTAGCATTCTACCATTTGAACTACAGCTCCACTACTGGCTTTTGACTGGTTAATTCTGGGCTGGCTTTAAACCATGATCATTACATTTCATTCTCCTGAGTAGCTAGGATTGCAGGCATGATCCATGGGTGTCTGGTTTTATCATACTATGTATGTATGCATGTATGTATGTATGTATGTATGTATGTATGTATGTATGTATGTGTGTGTGTATTTTTTAACAGCCCTTGGACTGAAATTCAGGACTAGGCACTGTCCTTAAGCTTCTTTGGCTCAAGTGTAAAGCTCGACCACTTGAGGCACTTCTGGATTTTTCTGAGTAGTTTGTTGGAGATATGCGTATCATAGACTTTTCTGCCTGGGCTGGCTTTAGACCACAATCCTCAAATCTCAGCCTCTTGAGAAGCTAGGATTATAGTCATGAGCCACTGGCACCAAACTCGTTTTTTTTTGCCAGTCCTGGCCTTGAACTCAGGGCCTGAGCACTGTCCTTGGACTTTCTCAAAGCTAGAGCTCTACCACTTGAGCCACAGCACTACTTCCAGCTTTTTTCTATGTATATGGTACCGAGGAATTGAACTTGGGTCTTTGTGCATGCTAGACAAGCACTCTACCACTAGGCCAAACTCCCGCACTCTTACTTTTTAATGATTCACTTTGAAGTGCTATATGTGGTTTAGCCTGAAGAATATTTCATGTGTCCTTGAGAAGCTTTTGCTGTTTTGCAGCGTGTTTTGTTAATGTCTGTTATGTCCAGTGGAGCGAGTGTTTACTGTGTTTACTAAGTCTTATGACCCTCTGATTGGTTGTTCAATTCATTGATAGTAAAATTGCGCTGGGTATTGGTGGCTTATACTCATAATCCTAGCTATTCAGGAAGTTGAGATCAGATGTTTGAGGTTCAAAGCTAGACCAGGGAAGGAAATTTCATGAGCCTCTTAACCACCAAAAAGGCAGATATGGAGCTGTGGTTTAAATAGCAGAGTGCTAACCTTGAGCATAAAGCTCAGGGAATTTGCCCAGGTCTTGAGTTCAAGCCCCAGGACTGGCACATTTTTAAAGTAGGGTTGCTTTAAACACTTGTATTTCTCCCTTTAGTTCTATTCATGATTGCTTTATAGATTCAGGAGCTGTGATATTTGATGGACATTTATAATCATTTAATATTCTCTTTGATTTGACGTTTTTGTCGCAAAGTAAGCCACAGTCTGGCTTTTTTGGTGGCTAATTAAAGTCTTTGCACTTTTCTGCCTGATCTAGTTTCAATCCACCATCCTTAGACTAAAGTTTACTCAGTAATTCGGATTACCGGCATGAGGTTCCAACTGGCTATATATACATATATACATATAGTCTTTGTGTTTCATATTGGCTATTAATAGAGTGGCATCTGATTTCTTTTGATTAAGGTTTGCAAGGAATATCAGTTTCTGTTCTTTCATATCCAGTCATGTGTATCCTTAGACTGAAAGTCAGTCAGCCTCTTCTGAGTAAAGCATTTTGTGTATTCAGATTGGGGGATGTAATCCATTTATATGGAAAGAAGTAAATGATAATGAAGGATTTTCCATTGACATTTTGGAATTGTTTTCCATGTCTTTTAGCTTTTTGATCTTTCCTTCCCTTCCTTAATGCCTTCCTGTGTGCTTAAATATTTTTATAACAGCATACTTTTATTAGCTTCTGGTGTCCTTTTGAACATATTCTGTATTTGCATATATATTTATATAATGTGTACATTTGTGGTTACAGTGATGATTACATAAAACAATCTATTTGACACTAAAACCTCAATTTCATATAATAATTGTTAAGAAGGTTAGAATTATACAGTTGTTGTTGGCAGTAGTCCTTGTGTTTGAACTCAGGACCTAGGTACAGTCTCTTGAGTTTCTTTTGTTCCAGGCTAGCACTCTATCACTTGAGCCACAGCTCTAACCACTATTTTTTGATAGTTTATTGATGATAAGGTGTCCAGGATTTTCCTGTTTGGGTTAGCTTTGAACCTCAATCCTCAGATCTCAGCCTTTTGAGTGGCTAGGATAACAGGCATTAGACCCCACTGCTCAGCCTTCCCCAACTTTATATTAGTGACTGACACCACAAATATGAAAGAAGTATGAAAGTTGTCAGAATCAAATTACAGGCTAATGCCTCTAATTATGCCAACTCAGGAAACAGATTAGGGAGAATTAAAGCTTGAGAATCCTCATCTCCACAAGTAACCTCAGCAAGGTGGTACACAGCTGTAGTCCTACTTATGAGGTAGACAGATCACACTCCAAGGCTAGCTCTCAGACAAAAATGAGGAAGCCTATTTGGGCACTGGTGGCTCATGCCGGTAATCCTATCTATTTAGGAGCCTGAGATCTAAGGATCGTGATTCAAAGCCAGCTCAGGCAGGACATTCTGAGTCTCTTATCTTTAATTAACTACCAAAAATAAACCAGAAGTAGAGTTGTGGCTCAAAGTGGTAGACCACTAGCCTTGAACAAAAATAAAAAAAAATCAGGTAGGTCTCCTCCTTTCTGGATGTGGTTCATTGTCAGGGTCCAGGATGCCTCATGGAAGCCAGAGCCGCACCTCCTGTGTGGCCAGCCGCGCCCTTCAGATGAGAGCTGCACCCAGGCCAGCTCCTGCAGCTCAGGCACCAATGGCAGCCCCAGCATCCGCTGTGGGATCTCTGATGGCTGCACCCGGGCACAGAAGTTTTAGCCTTCTTTTTACCAGCTGGGGCTGAAGGCCCAGATGGTGTCCACTGCTGCTGGCGTGGCTGTGGGATCTGCCGTAGGGCACACACTGGGCCATGCCATCACTGGAGACTTCAGTGGAGCTGCTAACGCAGAGCCTGCCAGGCCAGACATCCCTTATCAGGAGCCCCAGGGAGTCCAGCTGGCACAGCAGCAGCAGCTTAGTGGCCCATGTTCCTATGAAATAAAACAGTTTTTGGAGTGTGCCCAGAACCAGGGTGACTTCAAGCTGGGTGAGGACTTCAATGAGGTGCTGAAGCAGTGCTGAATTGCAAATGGACTAGTTTAACCGTGAAGTTCTAGATGAAAAAATGGAAAATCACCTCTGAGGACCAAGTTAATTGAACATGGAAATATAATTGGTGGTGACACTATAGAGAGTGTAAAACTATAAGTTAACTTCTTGTTATTAATCATTTCGTTGCCTCAGGGTGGCCATGGAAGAGGGTGTTGTGACTCTTCATAGCGGTTCGGCTGAGATAATGGGTGTTTGTATGGTCTCCAGCTGTTCTGTTATTCAGTTACTTAGAATGAAGTGATTTCTTCCAAAAAAAATCAAGTCAGGGACAGTGTCCAGGCCCTGAGTTCAAACCTGACAAAAAGTAAATGTTTTGGGTTTGGGGGTTTAGTTCGGTGGAAGAGTACTTGCCTGGCAAGTGCAAGTCCCTGAGTTTGGTCCTCAGCTCTGGAAAAACAAACAAATAAAAGTTTTGAGTTCAAACCCCAGTACAGCCAATAAATAAGCCCATCAGATTATGAAGGTCTTTTGTGCACAGTTACTTCATAAATAACTATCATAAAAGAATTATAGGAGCTGGGGCCATTGTCTTATGGCTTTAATCCTATCGACTTTTGAGAGGATGAAAATGGGAGGATCACATTTTGAGACCAACTTGGGCAGAAAAGTTCCCAAGCCTCCTTCTGAACTGATAGGTGGGTGTAATGACACACACCTGCTATCCTAATCTACATAGGAGGGTAAATGAGAGGATCTCAATTAAAGACCGGCTTAGCCAGAAATGTCCGCAAGATAAACTCAGCTTGTGTTTGTCTATCATTCCAGCTAGAATAGAAAGTCTGTGTTCTGGAGCACAGTTTAGCAAGAAGTGAAACCATGTATGACAAATAGCGCAAAAAAGACTGGAGGCAAGGGGCCGAGACTATGGCCTAGTGGTAGAGTGCTTGCCTAGCATGCACAAAACCCTGGCTGCAATTCCTCAGTAACACGTACACAGAAAAAGCGGGAAATGGTGCTGTGGCTCAAGTGATAGAGTACTAGGCTTGAGAAAGCCCAAAGACAGTGCCCAGACCCTGAGTTCAAGCCCCAGTTCTGGCAAAAAATGACTGGAGGCATGGCTCAGCAGTAGAGCAGCTTCCTAGCAAAAGTGAGGCCCTAAATTGGAACTCCAGTATCAACCCCTGCACTTCGAAGACTCTGCCAGAACTACAAGCTGATGCTGGCCATTGCAATGCTATATAAAAGGGAAAAAATGATGTCTAAATGATATCTTACAGGGAACTTTTCCCAGGAACTATGTGTGGTCATTAATTCCTGTGACCAAGGTTTAATGTTCCAAAATATCTCATATAATCTTCATTTTGTCTTTAAATATATCCACGCTCTTGCCTTAAGTTTATTGAAAGAGTCCATAATATACTGAAGCATGCACATTGCCATAAATTTAGTGTTTTCTTGTCCACAAATAGTATTCTTTGTGGATGCTTTAATTTTTTTAGGTTGTCACAAGTTACATTTTTATGTTGTACATCCATACATTATATTCTTTATCTTCTAAAACGTGCAAATTAATTAAAAGTAGAATCAGTAACCAGATTATACAACACAGATTTTTCTGCATAGTTCATTTTATCTGAGAATTTTTAGCTTTTCATATGCCTTTGAGATTTTATTCATAGTCTTTGCTTTGTTTTGACTTAAAGGACATCGTCTTATTTTGTTAGGCAATAGAATTATAATACCTCCAGCATATTTTAGCCTTTGTTTTAACTTTCCTTCACCATTATTTTTAAAGAAGAGTCATTCCAGATACAGTATTTTTTTTGCCAGTCTTGGGCTTGAGCTCAGGCTCTGAGCACTGTCCTTGGATTTTCATAAGGCTAGAGCTCTACCACTTGAGCCTCAGCACCACTTCTGGCTTTTTCTATGTATGTGGTACGGAGGAATTGAACTGTGTCTTGGTGCATACTAGGCAAGCACTCTAACACTAGGCCAAACTCCCGGCCCTAGATACAGTATTTTTTTTTTTGCCAGTCCTGGGCTTGAGCTCAGGGCCTGAGCACTGTCCTTGGACTTTCTCAAGGCTAGAGCTCTACCACTTGAGCCTCAGCACCACTTCCAGCTTTTTCCTATGTATGTGGTACCAAGGAATCGAACCCGGGTCTTCGTGCATGCTAGGCAAGCACTTTAACCACTAGGCCAAACTCCCGGCCCCTAGATACAGTATTTTTTTGCTTGATTTTTCTTTGGCTATCTTGATTATATCATCCTACTGCAATCTATCCTGCAACATTGTGCAGAGAAATCTGTTGGCCATCCTATAGCAGGTTCTTTTGTGTGATGAGTCACTGTTCTCTTACTGTTCTCAAGGCTGCCTTTTACTTTTCACAATTTGATGATTCTATTTCCTTTTTTTATGTATGTGCCAGTCCTGGGGCTTGAGCTCAAGGCTTTGTGAAGTGGCTTGGCTTTTTCATTCTAGGCTGGCACTCTACCACTTAAGCTGCTTCTGGCCTTTTGCTTATTAATGAGAGATAAGAGTCTCATAGAGGGCCGGGATTATGGCCTAGTGGTAGAGTACTTGCCTCGCATGCATGAAGCCCTGGGTTCACTTCCTCGGTACCACATGCACAGAAAAAGCTGAAAGTGGCACTATGGCTCAAGTGTTAGAGTGATAGCCTTGAGAAAGTGCTCAGGCCCTAAGTTCGAGCCCCAGGACTGGCAAAAGTAAAAGAATCTCATAGAGTTTTCTGTCTGGGCTAGCTTCCAAACATGATCCTCAGATCTCATCTACCAACTAGGGTTATATGTGTCTACATGTGTCAACACATAGTGCCCCCAGCTTGATTATTAGATTTCTTAGTGTGAACCTCTTTTGATATTACATTTCCCAGATTTTGTTGAGCTTCTTGAAAGTTATCTGTCTATCTTACATTTGGAAAGTTTTCAATCTTTGAAACAGCTGTGTGTCCCTTTCATCCCTTTTAAGCACAGGATGGTTTCTGGATTCTGGCACATGATTCCACCAAGACAGATGTCTATCCTCAGAATAAGTTTGCTTTCTTAAACATGTTTTGTGCCAAGAGGAGTCATTTTTTCCCAGGATAAATTTCTTTAAGATCTCCTTGTTTTGTTCCCAGAACACAATAATTATAATTATTTGGGCAAGCAGGCAGGGTCAGAGGAAGTAGGCTATTTTTTATACTTTTATTTTAGCTGAACACTGCAGCAAAAATAGTGCTTATGCATTTTTACATTTGTTTTTATTTTTTTTGTGCTGGTCATGGGACTTAAACTCAGAGTCTGGATGCTGTCCCTGAGCTTTTTTAGATCAAGGATAATGATTTACCACTTGAACTAGAGCCCCACTTCTGGCTTTTTAACACTTAGTTGGAGATAAGAGTCTCAAAGGGTTTAATGCCCAGGCTGGCTTAGAACCGTGATCCTGAGATCTCAGCATCCTGAGTAGCTAGGATTGCAGTCATGAGCCATCAGCACATAGCTGCTTACATAGATTTAATAGAACTATTCATGAATACAGTGTTTGTCTCTGAATTCCTAGCGACTGTTTTCTAGGCCTCATCATCCCTGATCTATCCTGCCTTATTTTCCCCCTAAATGGCTTTAGTCCTTTAATCTTTGTTGTTGTTTTTTTGTTGTTGTTGTTGTTTTTGCCAGTCCTGGGCTTGAGGTCAGGGCCTGAGCACTGTCCTTGGATTTTCTCAAGGCTAGAGCTCTACCACTTGAGCCTCAGCACCACTCCGGCTTTTTTCTATGTATGTGGTACTGAGGAATCGAACCAGGGCCTTTATGCATGCTAGGCAAGCACTCTACCACTAGGCCAGACTCCCGGCCCTAGTCCTTTAATCTTAAGGGAAGCTAAGAAGTACAGGTCAGTCTCCCATAAAATTGCTTTGAGCTGGGATTCAGTATTGACCTTAAGGGACCAGAAATCATGTTTCATTTGATTTAGGGGCAACAGTTGTTGGACAGGTAGGGTCTGAATATACTAGGAGCCTTCCATGGTTCTTAGCTGGAAATGAAGCCAGGAAACAAAGAAAACAAGATTTTATTTAAAAATGAAGCCAGTGTAATGAATCAATAGGATATCTACTTTCCCATATATAAATAATAGAAGCATATGTAACATCTGTGTGTGTGTGCCCGCACGTGCATGCGTGTTAATAGTGGGGCTTGAAATCAGTGCCTGGGTACTGTCTCTGACTTTTGTGCTCAAACCACTGGAGTTGTAGCTCCATTTATGGCTTTTTGCTGGTTAATTGGAGATAAGAGTATCACAGACTTTCCTGCTCAGGCTGGCTGTGAACTATGATGATCAGATTGCAACCTTCTGAATATCTAAGATTGCAGTCATGAGCCACCCACATATGGCACATTGATTTTTGTTTAGCAACTTCATTGTTATGCATTTTACCTGTGTTTTCTTCTGCCCCAGTCTTGGGGCTTGAAAGCTTTCTTTTTTTTTTTTGCCAGTCCTGGGCTTGAGCTCAGGGCCTGAGCACTGTCCTTGGACTTTCTCAAGGCTAGAGCTCTACCACCTGAGCCTCAGCACGACTTCTGGCTTTTTTCTGTGTATGTGGTACCGAGGAATCGAACCCGGGTCTTCAAGCATGCTAGGCAAGCACTTTAACCACTAGGCCACACTCCCGGCCCTTGAAAGCTTTCTTATTCCTCTCCCTCTTGCCCTCTTCTTTTACAGATTTTATTTGGTTTCATTATACTATTTTTCAAGTACTCTATCTAGCTAACCACTATAATCCTAGCTACTTGGGAGACTGAGACCAGAAGAATTGCAGTTTCAGGCCAGCTTGGGAAAATAAGTTTGCAAGACCTCACCTCAAACAATGAAAGGCTAGGTGTTGCAATATACACGACAATCTAGCAACTGAAGAAACCTAAGTTGGTTTCCATCCAGGTGGATGGGAAAAAATATGATCCTAAAGCAAAAGAGGTTAAAGGCATGGGTTAGAGTGCCTGCCTAGCAAGTGCAAGGCCCAGGACAGGCAAAAAAAATCCTTCCTTACTACCTTTCTTTCCTTCTTTTTTACTATGACCTTCATGTATGTATATGAGGAAGGGAGGGGATGCCTTGTGAGTTGGAAGGGTGTACTGGATAAGTGTGAACCCAACATATATATATATATGTACATATATATACATATATTTAATATACATGTGTGTAATATACATATACATATAAATTTAATGTACATATATATGTAAAGAAGGGGCCATATTCAATTTTCGGTACATGAAACTGACAAGCACAATTTCTACTAGTTTCCTTGTTTTACTTCTCTTTTACTATTTTTAACTTTTCTCCAAGAGCTCCTTAAATGTGTCTCTCTCAGTCTTCTTATTTGTAATCTATTGTTTTAATCTGAAGCCCTATTAGTATGGTATTAAGATGTTTATAGGGGGTATGGCTGTCTTGATACTTTTAAATTTGCAAAAGTTTTATATTCTAGAATATGAACTGCCTTCAATGAATATTCCATGAAAATTTGAAAAGTATGTATATTCTGATGATTCAAGTATTTTATAAATTTAAGTTTGAAGCTGGGTGCTCTGGCTCACGCTTGTAATGCTAGCTACTCAGGAGGCTGAGATCTGAGGATAACGGTTCAACAGCCCTGGCTTTAAAGTCCATGAGACTTCTATCTCCAGTTAACCACTAGAAAACTGAAAGTGACATGGCTCAAGGGTAGAGTGGTAGCTTTGAGCGGAAGAGCTCAGGATCAGCGCCCAGGCTCAGAGTTCAAGCCCATGACAGAAAAAAAAATTAAGTTTGATGCTATTGGTTCAACTGTATTGCTTTATTGGTTTTCTTTCTAATAATTCTGTCCATGAATGAGAAATACTATTGAGGTTTCTCAACTATGAATTGGCACTCTGCCAATTGAGCTACACCTTCATTTCTGGTTTTTGTTGTTGTGGGTTTTTTTTTTGTAATTCATTGGAGATAAATGATCATTGGCTTTCCTGCCCAGAATGGTTTTGAACCTGGATCTTCAGGATCTGCCTCCTGAGTATCTAGGATTACTGGCATGAGCCACCAGTACCTGCCTGCTTCATGCATTTTGGAGTTACCTGTTTTGTGCATATACATTTACGGTCCATTTTCTTTCCTCACTCATTATGTACTATCCTTCTATGTCTTTTGTAATTTTTATATTAAGCTTAATTTATCTAATGTTACCATAAGCATTCCTTCCATCTCTTGGTTAATACTTGAGTTGTATAATGTTTTGCAAATTGTTATTTTTAACCTACCTTGCCCATTATAATTCAAGTGGGTTTCTTATAAACAATATCTTATGCAATCACTTGAAATCAGTTTTTCCTGCTCTTTCCAGTAGTTGATATAGTCATAACATTTCTATTTAAAGAAATGATGATGCTGAGTATGGGTGGCTCATGACTAATCCTAGATACTCAGGAGGCTGAGATCTGAAGAACATGGTTCAGAGTCAGCCTGAGCAGGACAGTCTGTGAGATTCTTATCTCTAATTAACCACCAGAAAACCAGAAGTGGCAGTAGAGAAGTAGCCTTAAGCAAAAGATCTTAGGGACAACACTCAGGCCCTGAGTTCAAGCCTTATGACTGATAAGAAAGAAAGAAGGGGAAAAAGAAAGGAAGGGAAGAAAGAAGGGAGGAAAGAGAGAAACAATGAAAAAGAAGGAAGGAAGGAAGGAAGGAAGGAAGGAAGGAAAGAAAGAAAGAAAGAAAGAAAGAAAGAAAGAAAGAAAGAAAAAAAGAAAGAAAGAAAGAAATGATGAGCCATTGTCTCTCGCCTATAATCGTACCTACTTGGAGGCTGAGATCTGAGGATCAAGGTTCAAAGCCAACTAGACAGACAAACTTGACAGAACTTTAATTGACCACTAAAAAACTAGAAGTGGAGCTGGGAGTGTGGCCTAGTGGTAGAGTGCTTACCTAGCATGCACAAAACCCTGGGTTTGATTTCTATGTACCACATACACAGAAAAGGCTGGAAGTGGTGCTTTGGCCAGCACTAGGCTTGGGAAAGCTCGAGGACAGTGTCTAGGCCCCGAGTTCAAGCCCTAGGACTGGAAAAAAAAAACTTAGAAGTAAAGCTGTGGCTCAAGTAATAGAGTACCAATCGAGCAGAAAAAAGTAATAGTATCAAGTGCTAGTATTATCATAGAAATAAAGAAAAAAGAAAGAAGAAAAAGAAAGAAAGAAAGAAAGAAAGAAAGAAAGAAAGAAAGAAAGAAAGAAAGGAGGGAGGGAGAGAGAAAGGGAAGGGAAAGAAAGTAAATTATGAAATGTGACATGGATTGAATTATTTTCTTCCAATTCACATGTTGATTGTTGGAGGGCTAACCCTAATACAGAGGCTGTCTCTGAGCTTTCTTGCTCAATGCTGGTGCTCTAATACTTGAGATACATCTGGACTTCTGGATTTTTATGGTTAATTAGAGATAAGTGTCTCATATAGTTTCCTGCCTGAGTTCACTTCAAACCATGATCCACACATCTCAGACTCTTGAGTAGCTAGGATTATGTGACCAACAGCACCCAGCCTTGACTTATTGCATGTATTTATGGGGTACAAAGCAATCTGTCCTTGCATGTGTAGAATGTGAAATGATCAAATCAGTATGGTTAGCATTTTTGTCTCCTTAAGACATTGACAAAATTTTTGTCTGTGTTATTAGGGATAGAACTCCAGGCCTTCTACATGCTAGTAACAAATTCTATCACTGAGCAATGTGCTACTAATGTCTACACAGGTTTTAAATTTACTTTATTTATTTATTTATTTATTGCTGGTACTTGGGTTCAAACTTAGAACTTCAGACTTGCTCAGCTTACTGTTCAGCTGGTACTGCACAATTGAGCTGTATCTCTACTTCTGGCTTTTTGCTGGTATGTTGGAGATAACAGTTCTAATTTACCCAGACTGGCTTAGGGCTACGATCCTTGGGTCTCAGCCTCTGAGTAGCTAGGATTATAAGCATGAGCTGCTAGTGCCTAACATTGTTTTTGCCAGTCCCGGGGCTTGAACTCAGGGCCTGAGCATGGTCCTTGGGCTTTTTCAAGGCTAGAGCTCTACCACTTGAGCCACAGTACCACTTCTGGCTTTTTCTATGTATGTGGTAGCCAGGAATCAAACCCAGGTCTTGGTGCATGCTAGGCAAGCACTCTACCACTAGGCCAAACTCCTGGCCCCGTGCCTAACATTTTTTAAGAAACATATTTCAGGTGGTTCTGTGGTTTGAACTCAGGGCCTCACACTCTTGCTTGGCTTATTTCATTCAAAATTGGCATTCTAACATTTGAGCCACAGCTCCACTTGTGGTTTTTAGCTGGTTAATTGAAGATAAGAGTCTCATGGACATTTCTGCTTGGACTAGATTGGAACTGTAATTCTCAGATCTCACCCTTTTGGGAAGATAGGATTATATGCATGAGACACTGGCACCTGGCTCTGAATTTTATTTTTAAGAAACAACAGTTATACATATCTATGATGTGCAGTGTGATATTCAGTATATGTATACTAGTGTGCAACAATTGCATCAGAGTTATTGTTTCAATCTCTTTATCATCAAAGGAACCTTGGCAGTCCTTTCTTATTAATAAAATGCAGGACAGATGCAGTGCTCACTCGGCAGTAGAACAGTAGCATGTACTATTTAACCTATGTCTCTACCCTGTCCACCCACGCCTTGTAGCCTCAATAATCACTAGTGTACATTCAGATTCACTGGGCTTTTTTTCAGTATTGAGGTTTAAATTCAGGGCCTTGCACTTGATAGGCAAGCACTTTGCCACAGGAGCTTTCATTGACTGTGTGCTGGTCCTGGAGCTTCAACTTAGTCCCTGGCTGCTGTCCCTGAGCTCTGTTGCTCAGGGCTAACACACTACCACTTGAGCCACTGCTCTATTTTTACTTTTTTGGTGGTTAATTGGAAATGAGTCTCATAGCCTGGCGGGGTGGCTCACGCCTGTAATCCTAGCTACACAGGAGTCTGAGATCTGAGGATTGAGATTCAAAGCCAGACTGGGCACTAAAGTCCAGGAGACTCTTATTTCCAATTAACCATTAGAAACCCGGAAGTGGTGCTGTGGCTCAAGGGGTAGAGCAATAGTCTTGAGCTGAAGAGCTCAGGGACAATGCCCAGGCCCAGAGTTCAAGCCCCACGACCAACTTTCCCCCTCAGGCTAGCTTTGAACTTGGATCCTCAGAACTAAGCTTCCTAATTATCTAGGATTACAGGTATGAGCCACTAGAGAGCAGATGATAGTGACTTAAAAAAATATCCGGGCTGGGCACAGTGGCTCACGCCTCTAATGCTAGCTACTCAGGAGGCTGAGATCTGAGGATCAAGGTTCAAAGCCAGGCCAAAAACAAAAGGACCTGAGACTTTTATCTCCAACTAACCTCTAGAAAATAGGAAGCTGGGCTTGGCTCAAGAGTAGCCTTGAGCTGAAGAGCTCAGGGATAACACCCAGGCCAGACTCCATAACCCACGAAAAAAAAATCTACATATGGGATAAAGCATACAGAATTAATGTTTATATTTTTTACTTACATCAATTAATGTGATATCTTTTGTCCCATCCATCAATTGGTTCGTTTTCTTCCTCATCCTTTTGTTTTTCTTGCCTTCTTGTGTTCTGTCTGCATTTGTTAAATTCCCCTTCTCTTTATAGAGATGGTGAGTATATGTCTTGATGTCTGTTTGTAGGATGGTGGTAATAGGTACTGCATTATACGTAACTTGTATTTATTACCAACATCAACATTTCCCCAGTTTGCAAAAAGTTAAGAATCCTGACATACATGAAAGGTCACTTGCACACTTACATTTCAAGATGTTGAAATGTGTCCCGAATATACATTAAGATTCATATCCATTACAACCGGGCATTATGGAGCATTTCTATAATTTCAGTTCTGGGGAGGCTGGGACATGAGAATGGGGAACTTGAGGTGTCATCCTGGGCTTCATATTGTGATCCTGTCTTCAAATACAATTGTACTTCAGTGATCTCTGACATAAACTTATGAAGATAAGAATATTCTATTCAGGCTGGGAGTTTGGCCTAGTGGTAGAGTGCTTGCCTAGCATGTGTGAAGACCTGGGTTTGATTCCTCAGTATCACATACATAGAAAAAACCCGGAAATGGTGCTTTGGCTCAAGTGGTAGAGCACTAGCCTTGAGAAAGCCCAAGAACAGTGCTCAGGCCCTGAGTTCTAGCACCAGGACTAGCAAAAAAAAATCTGTTAAAGCCTCTGGGGCTAGAAGCTTGGCCTAGTGATAGAGTGCTTGCCTAGCATACACAAAGACCCAGGTTCGATTCCTCAGTACCACATACATAGAAAAATGCCAGAAATGGTTCTGTGGCTCAAGTGGCAGAGTGCTAGCCTTGAGGAAAAAGCCTAAAGACAGTGCTCAGGCCCGGAGTTCAAGCCCCAGGACTGGCAAAAACAAAAAAAGAGAGAAAAAAAAGAATATTAATTCGTCTCAAGGATCTCCACTATCCCTTTTTACATTCCAGATATTTTCTCTGAATTTTTGCTTTGTTACTTATTTTTTCTATTGAAGGACTTATCTTAGATTTAATGTTAGGATAGGCTTGCTAGCCACAATTTAGCTTGATTTCATCAGAAAATGGTTGGATTTTCCTTTATTGCTATAGATAATTTTGCTGTGCACAACATTGCAGGTTGACACTTTTTCCCTTGGCACTAAAAATGTGTCATTTCTTCTGTATTTTTTTCTTTGTCTTCCTTTCTTCCTCTTTTTCTTGCTCAGGAGACCTGCCTCAGAGCTTTGTGGTGAACGAGTGCACAACACCTCAAGCCCACCACTCTTTCTCTTAGTAGTTTTTGATAAGAAATCTACTACCTTTGGAGTGACTTTTTTCTTTTCTTTTCTTTTTTCTTTTTTGCCAGTGTGGGGCCTGACCTCAGGGACTGAGCACTGTCTTTGGGCTTTCTCAAGGCTAGAAATCTACCACTTGAGACACAGCACCACTTCTGGGTTTTTCTATGTATGTGGTAACAAGGTATCAAACTTGGGTCTTCGTGCATGCTAGGCAAGCACTCTACCACTAGGCCAAAGTCCCAGCCGATTTTTTTTTCTTTATAAATAAAGGAACATATTAGTTGCTTTCTCATTTACCTCTAGTTACATTCAAGCTCTTTTCCTTGTGTTTTAATTGCTGACAGTTGATTATAATGTGTGAAAAAGAATAAGGAATAGGGATTGGGAATTTGGCCTAGTGATAGAGTGCTTGCTTAGCATGCACGAAGACCTGGGTTCGATTACTTGGTACCATGTACAGACAAAAAAGCCGAAGGTGATGCTGTGCCTCAAGTGGTAGAACACTAACCTTGGGGAAAGCCCAAGGATAGTTATCAGGCCCTGAGTTCACGTCCCAGGACTGGCACAAAAAAAGAAATATAAAATGACATAATTTAACTAACATGGCATAATATGCCAGTTTTAAGTTTTTCTGTTTAGCTTCTGAATTTGGGAAGTGGTTTGGAAAAGTATCTGTGGTATGTGTCTATAGATGATCTGCATTTTGAAGTCATAAATACCTCACTTTTGGAAGTGGAGGTATGGCTCAAGTGGTAACATGACAGCCTTGAGTGAAAAAAGCTAAGCAAGAGTGCAAGACCCTAAGTTCAAGAACTAGTACTGGGCTGGGTGCAGTAGCTCACGCCTGTAATCTTAACTACTCAGGAGGCTGAGATCTGAGGATCATGGCTCAAAGCCAGATAAAGTCTGTGGGAGTCTTACCTCCAATTAACCTCCAGTAAACCGGAAGTTGCACGGTGCCTCAAGGGGTAGGGCGGAATCCTTGAACTGAATAGCTCAGGGACAGCACCCAGCCCCATGACCAACAACAAAAAGATCTAAAAGATCTAGTATCTGCACACACATACACACACACACACACACACACTTGCTCTCTGTCTCTCTCTCTTTCTGTTTCTGTCTGTTTCTCTTTTTCATATCTCTCAAGATAATAAAGGAAAAGCCTTCATTATCATAATAATGTTTTATCCTTAAGCTTCCTTTACTGTCATAAATCTGTCCTTGTCTCATTAATTCTAGGTCTTTTTTTGGCCAGTCCTGGGACTTGATCTCAAGGCCTGAGCACTGTCCTTGGGCTTTCCTCAAGGCTTGAGCCACAGCACTATTTTCTGCTTTCTCTCTGTATGTGGTACTGAGGAATTGAACCTGGATCTTCGTGCATGCTAGGCAAGCAGTCTACCAGTAGGCCAAACTCCCGGCCCATGCTAGGCCTTTAAAGACTGTTTTGTCTTAGAACTTAGAAAAAGAATCCTGAATTTTTCTTTCTTTTGATACAAACTGTTAGCATCACTGCTGTATTTTTTTTGTACTGGGGTTTGAACTCAGGGCCTCTTGCTTGCTAGGCAGTTACTCTACCACTTGGGTCATGTCTTCAGCTCTTTTCACTTTTAGGGTATTTTTTGTTCGTTTTGAATTTTGTTTTTAGGTAAGGTCTCATGCTATTTGCCTAGACTTGGCTTTAGACTACAATCTTCCTAACTATGCCTCCCACATCGCTGTAATTACAGGCTCAAATTAACACATTTAACTTGCTTGTTGAGATGGTGGTTCACTAACTTTTGGTCTGAGCTGGCTTCGAACCATGATAGTTCTGATCTCTACCTCCCAGAGAGCTGGTATTAGAAGTGCAAGCCAATGTACACAGTCTCTGTTGTTAACTGTGAGGCCCCAATTGAGCTATTTCTCTGGGGAAGGTATATGGGAGAGGAGAGGTTTTGTGCAGACATCTTTTTAATAAGAGCAGCTATAAGAGTGATCTCTACTGAGACCTTAGAAGCAGGCTGAATATGTGCACTTTCAAGTAAAACTAGCTAAGGTGAGCTCATGGTTTCTTTCCTTCTCACTTACTTCATCATGCTCAGAAAAAAAAAGTGTGTTTGTGTGTGTGTGTGTGTGCGTGTGTGTGTCCACTGGGGCATGAACTTGAGGCCTGCTCACTGTCCCTTAGGGTTTTTTTTTTTTTTGCTGAAGGCTGGTGCTCTACAATTTAAGTCCCATTTGAGTCACAGCTCTACTTCTGCCTTTTTTGTTGTTGGTAATGGGAGTGGTCATCATGGGGCCTGAACTCAGGCCCTGGGCACTGACCCTGAGTTCTTTTTGCTCAAGATTAATGCTCTATCACTTTGAGCCACAGCATCACTTCTGGTTTTCTGGTGGTTAAATGGAGAGAAGAGTCTCACAGACTTTCCTGCCTGGTCTGCCTTCAAATCATAATCCTCAAATCTAGTAGCTAGATTTCAGATTATAGGTGTGAGCCAGAACACAGCTTACTTCTGTTTTTTTTTTTTTTGGTGATTAAAATAAGAGTTTCACAGACTTTCTTATTCTGGCTGGCTCCAAACTGTGACATTCAGATCTATGTTATGATTACAGGCATGAGCCTAACTATTCTTCAGTGATCAGATTGTAGCTCTTTCCCTTTCTCTAGTTCCACAAACACTTCTTCCTTAGTTCTCTGGAGAATCTAGATTAGACGCCTTTTGTCCCTGAATGGGATGGGCCGATCAGGTGTACAAGCCCCTGGAACTAATGCGTAGCTGAATCCAGGAGGCCCCATATTGTTAGAGAATATTTCCTGTGAGACATTTCTCAGTCTGGGAGTAGCTGTGAATACATTAACATTTCAGTTTTATTTTCATTTCATAATATTATTCAATTCCAAAGGATTTATTTTTAGAATTAACTTTTTTTTTCTTTTTTGTACCGGTCACAAAGTTTGAACTCAAGGTCTTGGCACTTTCTCTGAGCTTCTTTTGCTCAAGGCTAGTGCTCTACTACTTGAGCCATAGTTCCACTTCCAGCTTTTTTGAGGGGTAAATTACTGGAGATGAGAGTCTCATGGACTTTCCTTCCTGGGCTGGTTTTGAACTACGATTCTCAGATCTTTTATATATTTTTATTTTTATTTTTGCCATCCTTGGTCTTGAACTCAGGAGGCCTGTGCACTGTCTTTGGGTTTTTTCTCAAGGCTAGTGCTGTACCACTTGAGCCGTAGCGTCACTTCTGGCTTTTTTCTGTGTATGTGGTACTGAGGAATCAAATGCAGGGCTTTGTACATGCTAGGCAAGCACTCTACCACTAGGCCACACTCCCGACACACTCCTCAGACCTTAACCTCCATGAGCCACTGACTTGTAGCTTTAGAATTCTCTTTTTAAACATTCAGTTCAGATTGTGTGTAGAACAAAGCTAAAGATAATGTAAATTACTAGAAATACTGATTAACCTTATGCTAATTACGACCTAATTTCGTTGAGAATAGACAAAAAATTATCCAACTTCTACTTTTCAAATACCTCTAAGTGGCCTACTAGAATCTACACAGCATTTGATACACTAAAGCAAAAACCACCACACACAAATGAGGAAGAAATACCTACTGGCTGGGTGCCAGTTGTTCATGACTGTAATCCTAACTACTAGAGAGTCTAAGATCTGAGGAGTATGTGTGGTTCAAAGCTAGCCCAGGGAGAACAATTCACGATACTCATTTCTAGTGAAACAGCAAACCAGTGGAGTGGTGGCTCACGTGGTAGAGCCTTAGGCTCAAGCTAAAAACTTTGTGGATAGTGCCCAGGCCCTAAGTTCAAGCCCCAGGACTGGAAGAAAAAAATCCACTGTATTAATTCCACAAGGGAAGAGACTTTTCCTGTCAATATCAATACCAAGATTGAATTTTTTATGTTGGTACTAGGAATTGAATACAGGGCCTGGGAACTGTCTCTTCGTTTTTGTTTGTTTGTTTTCCTCAATGCTGGTACTCTACCACTTGACCACAGTCCCACTGCTGGCATTTGGGTGATTAAGAATCTCCCACATGTGGCTCATGCCTGTAATCCTAATTATCAGGAAGCTGAGATCTGAGGATCAAGGTTCAAAGCCAGTCCTGGCACAAAAGGACCTGAGACTCCAATTAACCTCTAGAAAATGGGAA
This sequence comes from Megascapheus bottae, assembly GCF_031878675.1. Taxonomy (NCBI): domain Eukaryota; kingdom Metazoa; phylum Chordata; class Mammalia; order Rodentia; family Geomyidae; genus Megascapheus; species Megascapheus bottae. The sequence goes on along the minus strand of NC_143547.1, from coordinate 31,759,937 downwards.
GTGGGGCTGAGCTCAAGGCTAGTGCAGAAGCCTTGAGCTGAAGAGCTCAGGGACAGTGCCCAGGCTGAGTTCAAGCCCTATGACCCGCTCCCCCTACACACACAAAAGAATCTTAGGCCTAGGATGGAATTGAACCTCAATCCTTAGATCTCAGCCTCCTGAGTAGCTAAGCTTACATGATTCCACAAGTCGGCCATAGTTCAGTCTGATTTCTACTATACTTGCAAAGACCAATGAAATAGAATCCTTCCTGAGAACAACTTTACCATCAAACCAGGGATCAAACACAACAGAAAATGCCCAAGAAAACACCACATGGGCTGAATCTGAGCAGAGAGGGAACAAAGACAAAGAGCAGACAGCAAAACAGACTGACAATAAGTGGCCAAAGAAGGAAAGGAATTGTGAGGATGTACATCTTGTAATAAGTGTGAAAGTTGTAAATAGTTTCAGTAGACCTTTGACTCACTAGGTCTACTTCTTTAATTTCCCCCCACCCCCATGCAGGAGAATGGGTTCTTCCAGGTGACCTAGAACCCTTGGTTGTATCCTCATGCGCAAAACATTGAATGCAGCGATCTGAATACTAGAAACACACAATCAACAAGCAGTTGTAAGAAGTTGCTGCCAAGCCATTTCTTTCCAACTCCCATGTTTCCTGGTTGAATCATGTGACAGCGTCTCATCTTTCTTGTTCTAAGATGGCAAGAGACTTTCTGGCCTAGGTGCTTCCAATGAGAGCTATAAACAATATATCCCTTAGCTGCTATCTAGAGTTGATCTCTTCAGTATCAACTTGTGCTGGAGTCTCTTATCCCCTTTGTTTTGGTGTCATCCATTCGGTGTGTGAGACAATGATTGCAAGAAACTGCCCACTTTGGCTAATGTGTTTCCTTTTTTTTTAATGCTTGAGTTATCCAGGGAGCTTGTGTAAATAATAATCTACTGACATCTAAAAGCAAGCCATGGCCTTGGCCTTGTCTGCTTTGGAAATGAACTTGAATTATTTGGCAGCTAATATGGAGCCAGAAAATTCATCATGTTCTTTTAGAAAATGCAGAGTGGTACAGGCCAGGAGGCCAAGTTTGGGAAAAAGACAGGTTCTCTGGCAACTGCTAGAAAATACTCTTGCCTGTTAGATGAATAGAGTTTGGACCAAGGGACTCTCACTTAAGGATTAATGGGCCACATTAGAAGAGATAAAACCCTCAATATCTGATAGTACAGCCCTTGAGTAAAATGTGGGCAAAAGAAAAAGAAGTAACCCCATTATGGGACAAAACTCCCAAGGATACTATAGCATCATTACCTGATGAATATTTGGAAGCCAAGTGGCTTGGAGTAAGATTTAAGAAAAAAAACAGCTCTCAACTAATGTTTTGCTGTTATTAAAACTGCATTAGCTGATGCACTGATGACTCATACCTATAATCCTGGCTATTCAGGAGGCTGAGATCTGAGGATCACAGTTTGAATCCAAACAAGGAAAGAAAGTCTATGAGACTGTTACCTCAAATAAACTTGAGCCATCTATCAAAAAGCCAGAAGTGAAGCTGTGGCTCAACTTGTAGAGTGCTAGCCTTGAGCAAAATAGTATAGGCAAAGCACCACCAGGTCCTGAGTTCAAGCCACAGGATGGCATGCACACACACACACACAAACACACACACACACACACACACACACACAGAACAATATATGCATGAAACTATATGAATGAAACTAGGATAATGAAATGTGCTTAGAAACTGTTTATAAAGTGAATAAGAAAGAGAAATAGAAGGGAGCTATTGATCAAATACATTATGTACATATATGGAAATATCACAGTAATATCTCCTCGTACAATTAATACATACTAATTAAAATGTAAACATATAATAATGCATTTGATAAGGCCCAGTCCCAGTGAGTGATCATTTAAAAAAATTTACAGCTGGGGCCGGGAGTTTGGCCTAGTAGTAGAGTGCTTGCCTAGCATGCATGAAGACCTGGGTTCGATTCCTCGTTACTACATATACAGGAAAAAGCCAGAACTGGTGCTGTGGCTCAAGTGGTAAAGCTTTAACCTTGAGGAAAGCCCAAGGACAGAGCTCTGGCCCTGAGTTCTGTCCCCAGGATGGCAAAAAAAATCACAGAAAGGGGGGAGGAGATACCTGAAAAGCTTATGAGTCAATATTAAATAATGAAATTTTAAGAAAGTTATGATTATGAAATGTATGAAATTGTATTATATACAATTATTAAGATGTCATAATAAAGTTCATTTTTACAATTAATTTATCCCCCCAAAACAAGACAATGGAAAAAGGAAAAGGAAAAATAAATAAAATCACAAGAAAGTAAATACACTCATGGGTATAGGTTTAATCTTGTGTGTGTGTGTGTGTGTGTGTGTGTGTGTGTGTGTGTGTGTGCGCTTTTGTGTTGGTCCTGGGGTTTGAACTCAGGGCCTGGGTGCTGTCTAGCCATGAGAAAAAGCCCAACGACAGTGCTTAGGCCCTGAGTTCAAGCCCCAGGACTGGCAAAAAAAAAGCCAGAAATGGAGTTGAGGTTCAAGCAGCAGCTTTAAGCACAAACGCTAACAGACCTGTGTCTATGTCCTGAAGTTCAAGCCCCATACCAGCACACACACAAAGACACACACACACACACACACACACACACACACACACACACACACACACGCACACACTAGTAGTGTCTTTTGGGAAACGAAAGACAATTGAAACCCCATAGGCTGACTAGCCAGTATAACACCATGGTAAACAGTAGCAGACCTAATTGATAAGCTATTTGATGATAGAGGAGGAATGTCGTCCTTAATAGTTATTTCTAAGGCCTCTTCTTTATTTCTATGCTACTTAGAGACAAACATTGGGGGCTCCCATAAATAAAACAGAAATATTACATATTGATTTCTCACCTATGAAAGCAAGGCTATTTCCCTTAACCGGGCATGGTGGTATATGTGGCCTTTGACTCAGAGAGTTAGGAAGAAGGATTACTTACGCTTAAGAGTTTAAGGCTAGCCAGGGCAACTTAGTGAGGCTTCCATATCAGAGAGAAAAAATAACTAGCCTCCAACCAATGGACATAACCACAAGTAAAATACACTACACCCTAGCAATCAATTGTAGTCAAATATCAGAGATATGCTGAGACTCTCAAATTGAGCTAGAAATAAGGGAATACTATTATTGCATTGAGATAACGAGGGCTCAATTCCATGGTCTAAGGCATGAGGGAGCATTACCAGATTTGATGCTGAAAAAGAGTAGAAATGAATCAGTCACCTAAAGGCTGATCACGTACTCCAAGCCAGCCTGGTTATGTGATCAGGCACATTTGCCTAATGGCTTTAGCATGTCAGAAGAGCATGATAAAATCAGTCAGAGGATTGTATATAGAGATTCCCTTCTTGAATACTTGTTTGTTAAACATAACATTTGAAATATGATGTAAAAATAAATGTTCATAAATTCTTTAATAATAAAGCAGAATTTTTAGCAGTGGGTTCTTATATTCACAATGAAACATTGACCTACCTGAAATGAGTTTCTGTCATCTAATAAATACCCATGGATAAGAAAAGGAGAAGCTCTAACTTCCTTTAAGATTAATGTCTTATTGGGAACAATAAAATCTTGTGCCCAAGAACTCCTTGGGAACGAGCTGCCAGAATGGAAAACTGATACAGATCTAAGAAGAAATTCATTAAGCTAAAGAGGACAAAAAGAAAGCAAATGAAGATTCAGAGCACAGGACCTTCAGGGCACCAGTGACTCATGCCCCAGCTGAGACCTGGGGATTGTGATTAGAACACAATCTGGACAGGAATGTCCTTGAATTATCTCTGATTATCAAAAATCCAGAAGTGAAAATTGTGGTTTGAGTGGTAGAGTACCAGCCTTGTTTAAAAGAGCTAATGAGCACGAGGCCTAACTCACATGCACATTCTTTCCTTCTGTCTGTCTCTGTCTCTGTCTGTCTGTCTGTCTGTCTGTCTGTCTGTCTGTCTCTCTCTCTCTCTCTCACCACCCCCCCCACACACACCTACACCTCAGAGAAGCTGTGGACCTGGACCTGGACCTGACTATTATGCTGAGGCATCAAAGAGGAAATGATCATTTCACTGTAAGGGAAATTTCTATCAGGCCAGAAGACCACCACAAAATTTAAGATCCTGTCTTTCTGAAGGGTACATGTATTGCCACAATATTCAATGTACATATATGAAAATGGGGTCAAGTATCTTGACAGGCTGGGTAGGGTTTGGAGAGATCAGAGAGAACAAGAGAGAGGGTGGCATTGAATAAGATGCATTGTATGCATAAATTAACATGTTGAATTGAAATCTGTACAACTACTTAAAGATAATTTAAAAATAAATAAATAACCTGGTGCAAGTGGCTTACACATATAATTCTAGCTATTCAGGATGCAGAGATCTAAGGATTAAAGCTTAAAACTAGTTTAGGCAGGAAAACCTATGAGACTATTATCTCCAATTGATCACCTAAGGTCATAAGTGGAGAAATAATTAACTGTCAGTAATCAAATCAAATGAAAAAAAATATCATCAGACACTTTATAACACTTCAACAACTATTCCAGTTAATTGTGCTGAGGGGGCTGGCAGCAACTATATTATGCTTTAGGCAACATTGTGTAAGAGAGGCCAGAACATTTTTTCTAGAAGAGTAATTGAACTCACATGGAGGATAGACATATAATCAAGTCATTTTAATACACAGAAGCATAGAAGAGTCCATCAATAACAAAATAAGTTGAAATAGTCCTATCAGTATACAGATTTTATTCTTGGTTTCATGTGAAGACTGTTTCTTTCTGTAATCAGTGGATGTTGGAAGATTTAAAAGAGTTATTTAACATTCTTCCTTGGCCAGAAGTTAGGCTGTAGATTGTTAAATTGGCCAGATAGCCTGTGGACAAGAGCCAATACAAGGATCATCTCTTTCCTTTCTGTTGACCATTCAAGGTCAGAGTTGTGACCCATCATCCAGAGCTCTCTGTCCAAAGCTACTTGTTTGGTACGATCAGTTTGTACAACAAGCACTTCACCATTTTTTCAAGTCTCCAAATGTCTTGCCCAAATGGAGTTTCTCAGTTCCATGGTTCAGAAGTTCCCTTCCTTCCTTCCTTCCTTCCTTCCTTCCTTCCTTCCTTCCTTCCTTCCTTCCTTCCTTCCTTCCTTCCTTCCTTCCTCCCTCCCTCCCTCCCTCCCTCTCTCCCTCCTTCGTTCCCTCCCACCTCCCCTCTCCCTCTCCCTCCTTCCCTCCCTCCCTCCGTGCCTCCCTTCAATCCCCCCCTCTCTCTGGTCATTCTTTTCTTTTCTTTTTGTGTATGTGCTGGCCCTGGTACATTTAAACTCTCTCTTAGCTTTTAGTCAAGGCATTAACACTTTGGCCACAGATCTACTTCAAGTTTTTTGATAGTTAACTGGAGATAACAGTCTCACAGACTTTCTTGCTCAGGCCGGCTTTGAACTGCCATCCTTAGATTGCAACCTCCTGAATAGTTAGAATTACAGGCATGAACAATCAGAACCCAGCATCTTTTTATTCCTTATGATCCTAGATTACTTCCCACTCTAGTATAAAGTCCATGCCAAGACCACCTTGGGATTGTTACTTCATATAATAATTAGCACCAATATCCACAATTGTCTAAATCCAGCAAACAGAAGCCAGACAGCAACAGAAGCATCAGCTCTATCTTGCACCCCCATATTTTCTTGCTTCTTGCAAATTCTTCTACTTGATTTCCCAGGAATGGGCGTGGGAGTGAAAAATGTGGGGTGAGACGAGTGAATCATGGATTGAATTTCCTTACAGACAACCTGTGTCTCCTTCCCTAAGCCTCAACCTTATCATTAAACATTTTATTTAAATGGGAGGTTCCACTCTGAGGAATTACCATCTTTACAGCCCAAACTGCCCATTTTAAGTATATTTCCCACTGGCAGCTAAACCTAGGCTGCCCAGTTATCTTTTGCACTTTCTCTTCAAGGAGTAATTCTATTGTTTAATAATATCTTCTGTCTGTGGTGAGTGTTGTCTAGGACATCAGGTGTCAGAAAATAAGGGCTGCTTATTTGTCTAGTTTGCTCTAAAGAAAGTAGTAGGTGCCATTGTCTCACATCTGTAACCCTAGCTACTCAAGAGGCTTTGATCTGAGGATCTGGGGCTTGAAAGTCGATGAGACCCTTTCTCGAATTAACCATCAAAAAGCCCAAACTGGAGCTGTGGGTCAAGTGGAGAGCGTTAGCCTTGAGCAAAAAAAGCTAAAGGACAGTATCAGGCCCTGAGTTCAAGTCCCAGGATGCACACAAATAAAAAGAGTCATTGAGGAGGTGTAGCTCAAGTGGTAGAGCACCAGCCTTAAGTGCAATCAAGAGTGCTGGGCCCTGAGTTTAAACCTTAGCATTGGCTGGGCCCTGAGTTTAAACCTTAGCATTGTTGCACTTACCGACATATACACACCACACATGCACACACACACACACACACACACACACACACACACACACACACGGAGATATTAAATAATGTAATTTTCATCAGTAATTCTATACCTGAAAACTTGCTTATGGAAATCAATGTCCATAGACAGTGAAAGAAGAGGGTGGTGGTGTTACATAGTTTATTTTTCAGGACTGGCCAGGTAGTTATGGTATCTCTGTGTATGTTTCTCCTCTTAGTCACTTTGTTGTATACTTGTTAGTCTGAACATATTTTCCATTCTTTTTGCCTCAGATTCTGAAATCATTTGATCTCATTTTATGTTCCCATCCTGAGTCTTGAACTTAAGGCCTGGGTGCTATCCCAGAGCTACTTTTGCTCAAAGCTAGTACTCTACCACTTGAGCCACAGCTATACTTCTGGATTTTTTGGTGGTTAATTGGAGATAATAATCCTGTGGTCTTTCCTGCCCAGGTTGGCTTCAAACCATGATCCTCAGATCACAGCCTTGAGAAAAGCCAAAGACAGTGCTCATGCCCTGAGCCCAAGCCCAGGACTGGCAAAAAAATAAAATAAAAATAAAAATAACTCAGGGACAACACCCAGGCCCAGAGTTCAAGTCCCACAACCGACAAAAAAATCAATAGGGAGGGGGTGGGGGAGGGAAATGGGGACAAAAACATAAGAAGGGTTATCAATGTTTGTGAAGTAATGTACCTTCTATCTGGCGAATATAATGTAACCCTTCTATTAATTACAATAAAAACTACAGATAGAGGGCTGGGAGTTTGGCCTAGTGGTTAAAGTGCTTGCCTAGCATGCATGAAGACCCGGGTTTGATTCCTTGGTACCACATACATAGAAAAAAGCTGGAAGTGGTGCTGAGGCTCAAGTGATAGAGCTCTAGCCTTGAGAAAGTCCAAGGACAGTGCTCAGGCCCTGAGCTCAAGCCCAGGATTGGCAAAAAAAAATAGGGAAAGGTATCAAGTATCACTAACTTTTCACCAGACAAAAGATTGGTATAATAATATAGTTTCTATAGGCTTTAGCCCTTGTTCAGTACCATAATCTCCATTTTCCACTCTAGCCATTTTTAGTATTTTGTAGTTATTACATGACTGGACTGAGGAAGCCCGCCGACTTCTGGTTATGCACTTGTGCCAATATTGCAGTACTAATTGTTTCATTTCCCAAAGGGATTATCCCTTGCAATCAAGAAAAGTATGCTTTACAACTACTTGAGTACATAATGTTCCCCCCAAGGACCCACATTTCAAACTTTCTAAGTCTATTTTGTCCAATCTGAAATTCATTTCAAATCTAGTTAATTTGAGAGATTTATTGATTTTCTTTGCTGAAATTAATTTCAATTAATTGCTGATCCAACAAATCACAAGTGGTTCAAAACAATATAAAGTTTTATAATTCAGGAGGTTCGAAGTGTAAAATTAAGGTGCTGGAAAGGCTGTATTGTTTCTTTTCTTTTTCTTTTTTTTCTTGCCACTCCTGGGCTTGAGCTCAGGGCCTGAGTACTGTCCTTGAACTTTCTCAAGGCTAGAGCTCTACCAGTTGAGCCTCAACATCACTTCCGGCTTTAGTTCTATGTATGTGGTACGGAGGAATCGAACCCCAGTCTTTGTGCATGCTAGGCAAGCACTCTATCACTAGGCCAAACTCCCAGCCCTGGAAAGGCTACATTCTTTCTAGAGACCAAAGGGAAGAATGCATTTCCTCCCCTTTGCCATGTGCATTCTTTAGCTTGTGGACCCTAACTCCAGCTTCAAAGCTAGCAGGGTACTGTCTTCTCTGTTCTCTGACTAGTTAGCTTTTATACTGACTGTAATGACTCTCAGAAGTACTAGTGGACGCACCTGTATAACCTGGCATTATTATCCCATCTTAAACATTTTTTGCCAGTCCTAGGGCTTGAACTCAAGGCTTGAGCACTGCCCTTGGGCTTTTTCTCAAGGATAGCGCTCTACCACTTGAGCTATTGCACCACTTGTGGCTTTTTCTATATATGTGTTACCAAAGAATTTAACCTGTGTCTTTGTGCAAGCTAGGCAAGTACTCTACCACTAAGCCAAACTCCCAGCCCCCCATCTTAAGCATTCTTAGTCACATCTGCTTAGATCTTTTTGTCACAGTTTCTGGGGATCAGGATGTGACCAATTTTAGGAGAGATTTAGTCTGAAGATACTGGTCTATCTATGCCTGACTCCCACCATTACAGTGTCTCATCAAGTGCTTAACATATATAGGCCAGTGTCTAAGGCATCTGATCACTCTTAGAGAAGGAAGGACCTCAATCTCTAGTCCTGTTTAGTCTTGAAGAGAGAGAATTGGGGTAGAAGTAGTATTGAAGGTGTCAGATCAACAGTACTTTGAACAACATAAAATTAACAAGGAATCCTTTCAGTCCTCCTATTTTCCCTCAGTAAATGCCACAACTGGACATACATTGATACTTCCTCACAAAATCCTTTTAATCTCATTTTTTTAATATTTTGGTCAGTCGTGGGGCTTGAGCTCAGGGCATGGCTGCTGTTCCTGAGCTTTTTCTGCTCAAGGTTAGCACCCTACCACAGTTCAACTCTGGCTTCATGGATATTATTTGAATTGTGATCCTCAGATCTCAGCCTCCTGAAGAGCTAGGATCACAGGCATGAGGCACCAGTGCTAGGAATTTTAATGTATGTATGTATGTATGTATGTATGTGTGTATGTATGTACTTTTTCTAGTATTGAAGCTTGAATTCAGGGTCTGGACACTGTCCCTTAGCTTTTTCTCTCAAGGTTAGTGGCTCCACGTTAGCTAAATTTCCCTCTGCCTTTTTACTGGTTAACTGGAGATAAGAGTCACATGGTTCTGCCCAGGCTAGCCTTGGACTGCAATTTTCAGATCTCAGCTTTGTAAGTAGCTAAAGTTACAGGCATAAGCCATTTTTGAATTTCTTTGAGCCATACTCATTCTATGTACCACAGGATGGCCTGAAATTTACAATCCTCTTTTCTCAGTCTCCTGAATTCTGAAAATGCAGGCAGGAACTATTATACTCAGCTTTTATTTATGTATTTATTTATTTATTCATTTATTATCTTTACTATACTCAGACTGTTATAAGCTTCCATCTCTTTCCATTATCTACATACCAATATCTGGACAAACGGTTAAGAAATGTAAGTATATCCTCCTTTGATTCTCTGACCTGTTAAGCAACAAATCACAATTAGATTAAATTTTTGGCATTTACAGATTGGTATTAAGAACCTGGACCACACGGACAACCTCTTCCCATTTATATAGTTAATATGCGCTGATATCAATTAAAATAAGGCCTTTAAAAACTGAAAATGCTATGTAAGACCTATTTAGAGAGGGAGGTGATGATTTTCACTGCTTTTCCATTTAACAACCTAATTCAACCCAGAAAGAATGAACTATCTTTCCATTTTTGTTTCTTAGAACCTTGTACTTTTCCTGGCCACTACTCTACTGTTTGAGCCAGCCCTCCAGCCTTTTTGACATTTATCTATTTATTTAGTGCCTGTCCTGGGACTTCACCTCAGTGTCTGGACACTGTCACTGAGGTTTTTGTTTTTGTTACTGTTGTTGTTGTTTTTTTCTCAAGACTAGCTAGCCACAGTTCCATTTCTAGCTTTTTGAGTGGTAATTAAGAGTCTCATGGACTTTCCTCCCCAGGCTGGCTTTAAAACTCGATCCTCAAATATCAGCCTCTTACTAGCTACTCAGCTATGATTACAGGCATGAGCCACCAGCACTCAGCTTCTTGTTATTTTTTTCGACAAGTTTTTGTATTTATGCCCAGGCTTGTCTTGGCTGTGATCCTCCTATTAATATTTCTAACCAGCTGGGATGGTCTACCTCCTAAATAGCTAGGATTACAAGTGTGAGCCCTCTTGCCCAGCTGGAAGAGTCTTGTTGATATATTACAACAACCTTAATGTTATTGTTCCAACGAATAGGACCCTTTGTGATTAATATTATAATATTATGGATGTTATTGATCACTTCCAAGTGGCAAATGATAGATGTTTTGTTATTGTCTGTTTGATTATTCTATTTGGCACCTGTTTAAACAGTCTCTCAGTCTGACTTTTCCTTCTCATTCAAAGGGAAATGCTGCATATCTTTACCTGACTACCCAGATGCTATTTGGATAACTCTGCCACCTCACACCACTTTTGCAAAGGGATAACATTACAATGATGACATCTTCTAGAGGATTCCTTGGAAATATTTAAGATACAGCCATCTCCTTGTATTCAAGGGTGATTCATTCCAGAATGTCCCTATGCCATACAGAAATCTTCAGATTCTTAACTTTCTTACATAAATGGCATGATGTATTAACATAATCTACATATGTCCTATGTTTTTTTAAATCATCTCTACCTTACAACACACAGTACAATGTAAATGCCATCCACGTAAGTAGTTGTTTAGGGAATGTTGACAAAGAAAAATTATTTTTAGTATAAATTCAGTTTTAAAGAAATATTTTTATCTACAGTTTAAAAAATCATAGAAATAGAACCTAAAAAAATGTTCAAGTTCATAAAATGAGTTGGACACCAGGTGGATGGCTCATGCCTGTAATCCTATCTACTTAGGAGGCTGAGATCTGAGACTCGATTGTGATTTGAAGCTAGCTTGAGCAGGAAAGACCTCAAGAGTCATCTCCGATTAAGCAGAGAAATGTATGGCTAGAGGCATTGGTTCAAGTGGTAGAATGCCAGCAGCAAAAATACTAAGCAAAGTGAAAATGTGAGGCCCAAATTTCAAGCCAGGATACCCAACATAAAAAGAAAAAATAAGGATGGAACAAACTTTGTGTTGGTAGCTCAGGCTTGTAATATTAGCCATACTTTGGAGGCTGAAATTAGGAGGACAGTGGCTGCAGGCCAGCCCACATAATAAAGTCTATAAAACTTCATCTCCACAAGGGAAGCTGTGATCCCTCATGGCAACCAAGGGAAGCCTAAATTAGGCAGCTCACAGATACAGCTAATGTACTTCCAGACAGGAAGAGCTACCTTATTTCAATAACACACAGTGTAAAACAGAACAGAAGATGTCGCTTAAGTGCTAGAGTGCCCAAACTACCAAGTACAAGGTCTTGAGTCCAAGCTCCAAAACTGAAAAAAATAGCTTAGACCATTATTCCCTACATAAACTGAGGTCTGCTTATTCCTACTGCTCTAAAAAATAATGATTAACTCTGAACAATTAAAATTATATTTATCAAAATAAATTCCAGGAAGTGAAAACATAGGTTTTGTTGTTGCTTGTTTTTCCATTTGAGGTGTTTTTGTTTACTTAAGGGAGCAAAGAGGGACACAGAAATTGAGGGAAGAGGAGTGATCAAATGCAATCATGATATTCAGTATACACTGTGTGGAAAATGAACAATGCAACTTGTGAGCAGTGACAGGAGGGTAAATACAAAAGTGAAGGAAGGGGTGACATTATCCAAAAATAATTCTTATTACCAGACTTAAGTATAATTCTTCTATACAGTATCTTAATAGAAACAATGAAACAATATTTAAAAATAATATTGATCGGTGGGGGGAGGGAAAACATGAGAAGGGGTATCAATATTTGTGAAGAAACGCACCTTCTATCTAGTGAATATAATATAACCCTTATATTAATTACAATAAAAAACATAAATCATGGGAAAAATAATATTTATCTCAGTATCATTAAAGTCATTCCATCATCATTTAGATCTTTTGGGGTTCTGGAGGCAACATATTCCTTCCTTGTAAAATTTTCTTTGGCTCTTTTATAAGATGACTTAAAAATAAGCTCATCTACAGTACTCATTAATGCACTAGAGACGTCTTACTAGAGTATGCTTTAGTGACCTTCTCTTGTGCTTCTTGGAGACTTTGGACCATCCATGATAGCTATTAGTTGCCTACTGCCTTTTTTCCAGTTGTGGGGCTTGAAATCTGGGCCTGGGTGCTGTCCTTGAGCTCTTCAGCTCTAACACTTTGAACCACAGCACCACTTCTGCCTATGGTCTTCTAATGCAACAAATTTCCCTCCTTGGCCTCACGCTCTGTCATTAGAATGGCAATAGCTGGCTGCATTGAATCCCCTAGAGATACCAGGCTTTCATAGCACATGGCCCTACATCTCCAGTTTATTATTCCTTGGTTTTCGTGCGTGCGTGCGTGTGTGTGTGTGTGTGTGTACTGCTCTTGGTGCTTGAACTCAGTCAGGGCACAGTACTTAAGCTTTTTTGCTCAAGGCTAGTGCTCTACCACTTGAGCCACTGCTCTACTTCCAGCTTTTTGGTGGTTAATTGGAGATAAGAGTCCCCTAGACTTTCCTGCTCAGGCTGGCTTTGACTGGTAATCCTCAAATCTCAGCCTACTGAGTAACTTGGATTACAAGCATGTGCCACTGATGTTTAATCAGTGTTGGTTCTTGGAAGCAGTGCCTCCCTAACTTGCCATAGTCACCAAACCTTTGGCATAGCACACCTTTATATGGGAATGGCCTCTCCTGTCTCATCCTTTATTAGATACTATGGTGCTAGATGAAGTCATCCCTATTCTGGACTCTTAAGTTACCAAAAAGGACCCCTGTAGGATGATCTAAATGACGAACAAAGAGAATCTGTGCCCTTTATATACACATTGCTATAATCTCACATGGTGGGGCTCAGTGAATTACTGATGCTCCTTATCACTTTAACCAGGATGTCTCTGATACAGGAAGGAACCCAAAGATCAGCAATTATATTTTGTATTAAAACAGGGGAGCTAGCTGCCCTGCCTACAATTCAAGATCTAATAAAAACACTTGTTTTGGTCTTTAGAATTCCAGACATTGTCCACTGAGAACAAAAAAAAATTCATTTTTCTTGTTAGAAGACAGATACAATGCTGGGTTGTAGAACAAGACATCTGACGATCCTTTCACCATCCTTATAGATCTCAGGCTACACAGCTTTCAACCTTAGAGTATCATAATCCCTTATCTAAATTGAATCAAGAAAGGAGAGAGTGGATAGGGGGTATATAAATATGAAACAGAATAATAAAATGTTAAAATTGTTTTAAAAGGAAGGCGCTGGCATTTCATGCTTGTAATCCTAGCTACTCAGGAGGCTGAGATCTGAAGACAGTGATTCAAAGCCAACCCGAGACTCTTGTCTCCAATTAACCACCAGAAAACTGGAAGTGGTGCTGTGGCTCAAGTGGCAGAGTGCTACACTTGAGCTGAAGAGCTTAGGGACAGCACCCAGGCCCAGAACTCAAACCCAGCGATCAACAACAAAAAAAATAAAATAAAATAAAAAATAGGCTAGGAGTTTGGCCTAGTGGTAGAGTGCTTGCCTAGCATGCTTGGAGACCCAGGTTTGATTCCTTGGTACCACATACATAGAAAAAAGCCAAAAGCAATGCTATGGCTCAAGTGGTAGAGATCTAGCCTAGAGAAAGCCCAAGGAGGTGGGAGAGGTGGGAATAGAGCTTGAACTCTGGGACTTATGCTTTTTTGCGTCCCATTCTTGAAGTTTGAATGCAGCATGGGCACTGTCCCTGGGCTTTTTTTGTGCTAGACTCTACCACTTGAGCCACTGCTCCACTTCAGATATTTTGATGATTAGTTAGAGATAGAGTCTCACTGTCTTTACTGCTCCCAGGCTAGCTTGGAACTACAATCCTCAGATTTCAGTCTCTAGAGTAGTTTAGGATTGCAGGCATGAGCCACCAGTGCCTGGCTCTCTTGCTTTTTCTCACTGCACCTACCACTTGCACCACACCTCCACTTCTTGATTTTTGCTGGTTAATTGGAGATAAGACTCTCACAAGATTTGCCTGGTCCGGCTTGGCCTCAAAATGTATCCTCAGATCTCAGCCTCTTTAGTAGCTAGGATTATATTCCTGAGTACTGGCACCTTGCTAGCTCTTCTTATCTTTACCAGGCAGCCCTTGGCCTTGTATGTATTAGCTTGTTGCTATAGCTCCATTGTCTTACTCTAAAACAATATAATTTTCATAATTGTACTTACACACTGGCTACATAGTGAGGACTTACCACACCCTTCCATCGTTTGTATTTGGGAAGCCTCCACTGACTTATCTAACATAGCTGCAGGGCCAGCTGACAGAATATTGCACAATATTTTATGAAGCTAAGAAGTCTGTCACATATTGGTATTGGAAATGTAACAAAGGAAAACATGAATTACAAACAAGATATTCCAAATAATGAAGAATATGAGGGCAGTCCACAGTCTTATGGTACCTTGTTTTCCATATTCTCCAGTAAACAAATACCTGGTCAAATCAAAGCATTATTAGGCCAGTGGTGGCTCACAATTGTAATCCTAGATACTCAGTAGGTTGACATATGAGGATTTGTGTTCAAACCCAACTTAGACAAGAAAACCTATAAGACCCTTATCTCCAATTAACCACCAAAAAGCCAGAAGTAAAGTGGTCGCTCAAGTGGTAGAACACTAGTCTTGAGCATAAAAAGCTCAGGGATAGCATTCAGGCCCTGAGTTCAAGCCCCAGGATTGGCACAAAAAATCACAACATCCCTGTGTTGGCAAAGGATAAACATGTTATGGGAACTAAGGAGGCCATGTTCCAGGCTCTGTGTCAGACTCTGGGACAAGAGGGTGACCCAGTTGGAGTCTTAGAACCAGATCTTAGTTTATAAGTCATTCAGGCTAATCACATATCATTTTGGTAAGAACTATGACAATAGAATAATGGGGTACCATGAACACATGAGTATGCCACATTCACGATATTAAGAAGGGCTTCTTCAAAGCATAATTGCAAAACAGAGGATATACAAATTCCATTATACAGATGGGAAAACCAAATAGTGACGAATTTGAGTAAACTACAAAGACTATAAGCCTCTGGTCAAGCCAGTTTTGAGCTATAGGCTCCAAACCACTCTCATCATCTACAGTTCCCCTGTTTGTCAACACATTAAAAAAATCTGCTAAGGGGCTGGGAGTGTGGCCTAGTGGTAGAGTGCTTGCCTAGCATGCACAAAGACCCGGGTTCAATTCCTCGGTACCACATACATAGAAAAAAGCCAGAGCTCTAGCCTTGAGAAAGTCCAAGGACAGTGCTCAGGCCCTGAGCTCAAGCCCAGGACTGGCAAAAAAATCTGCTAAGATCAGAGTACACTCAAATTAGGAAAGTTTTTCTGGCATAGAATGGGGCCTTCTCACAAGGAAACCCTGGAATTGAGAGCTGTTTGCTTTTGGAAATGAATCGTAAGCAGAGAGCAAGAGTAGGAGCAGTTTCAACTTCACCTTTCTTCACACAATGCAGCCAGATAGTTTTGTTCCTTCCCCAATTTTTTTGTGCTGATCCTGGGGCTTAAACTCAAGGCCTAAGTGCTGTCCTGGAGGTTTTTTTGCTCAAGATTAGCATGCTACCACTTGAGTCACAGCTCTACTCCTGCCTTTTTGGTAGTTAATTGGAGAAAAGTCTCTTGAACTTCCTTGCCTGGGCTGGCTTCAAATTGTGATCCTCAAGTGTTAATCTCCTGAGTAGCTAGGATTACAGGTATGAACACTGGTGCCTGCCCCTAAAATTATTACTACTTTTGTCAGTCGTGGGGCTTCAGCTCAGGGCCTGGGCACTGTCCCTGAGTTCTTCAGCTCAAGGCTAGTGCTCTATCCCTTGGGCCACAGCGCCACTTCTGGTTTTCTGGCGGTTAATTGTAGTCTCAAGGACTTTCTTGGGCTTGGGCTGGCTTTGAACCTCCATCCTCAGATCTCAGCCTTCTGAGTAGCTAGGATTATAGGCATGAGCCACTTGCACCAGGCTCCTAAAATATTATCATTATTATTATTATTTTCTTCTTTGCCAGTCCTGGAGCTTGAACTCAGGGCCTGGGCACTGTCTGTGGATACTTTTGCTCAAAGCCAGAGCTCTGACACTTGAGCCACAGCATCACTTCTAGCTTTTACTGTGGATGTCGTACCAAGTAATCAAACCCAGGGCTTCATACATGTGAAGTGAGCAATCAACCACTAGGCCACACTCCCGCCCCCCCCAATTATTATTTTTTTTTTGCCAGTCCTGGACTTGAGCTCAGGGCCTGAGCACTGTCCTTGGACTTTCTCAAGGCTAGAGCTCTACCACTTGAGCCTCAGCACCACTTCCAGCTTTTTTCTATGTATGTGGTACCAAGGAATCGAACCTGGGTCTTCAGGCATGCTAGGCAAGCACTTTAACCACTAGGCCAAACTCCCGGCCATGCCCCCCAATTATTTTTAAAATGTCATTCATTATCTGGATTAAAAATGTCTTTGTGGGTCATGGGGTTTGAACTGGGTGCTGTCCCTGAGTTCTTCAGCTCAAGGTTACCACCCTACCCTTGAGCCAAGGCCCACTTCCTATTTTCTAGAGGTTAATTGGAGATAAGAATCTCAGGTCTTTTTGTGTCAGGGCTGGCTTTGAACCTTGATCCTCAGATCTCAGCCTCCTGAGTAGCTGGGATTACAGGCCACTGTGCCCAGCTTGGATTTAAAATTTTTCTGGGGCAGGGATCGTGGCCTAGTTGTAGAGTGCTGCCTAGCATGCATGAAGCCCTGGGTTTGATTAGTCTACCACATCCACAGAAAAAAGCAGAAGTGGTGATATAACTCAAGTGCTAACCTTGAGAAATCCCAAGGAAAGTGCCCAAGCCCTGAGATCAAACCCCAGGACTGGTAAAAAAAAAAAAAGCTTTGAGGATTTGTTTGCCCAGACTGTCTGTGAACTGAGATTTGTAGATCTCAGCATCCTGAGGAGCTAGGATTATAGATGTGAGCTACCAATGCCTGGCTCAAATTTTCACACTGATATGAACTAGATTTAAGTGTTGCCAAAACCCATTCTCATTTTCTTGTAGTATGCGTAAGTATATAGCTTCATAGTTCTCTGGAACAGATTAAAAGGAAAACTTCTAATACTGGTCTATAACAGAAGAGCCCTTAGTCATTCAAGGGTATGTCTCCCTTCTTTTTCTGAGTGTTTGATATCTTACACCAGAGCCAACATGTAAAGGCCATCTAAAAATGTCTCTCCTCTCTTCTCTCTACCTACATATACATTTACTTTAATTAGAAGAATTCAAGTAATTCCAGCATTTTTATTAACTTTTTTATTATGGAAAATGGCAAACATATAAAAGTAGAGATGAATGTATATATGAACTGTCATTTAACCATACCAAGCTTCAGCAATCTTAAAGGCCAATCTTCTTTCAGTATCTTCAATGCACTTAATGATGAGACTATTTTGATGGAATTCCCGTCGTCATTCAGTTGTAAATATTTGGATGAATGTATATTAAAGCTCTTATTTCCAACCAAACCATAGTACCATTATAACAACTAATACCAAATATCCACTCAAGGCTCACAATAACCAGATTGTCTTGTAAATGTATCCACTTTACAGTTTAGTTAAATCAGGATCCAAACACACCCCATCAGTGTAATGACTCTGAAGCCACTTTCAACCTATGATTTTAATCTCTATCTTTCTTTCATCCTTGCAATCTTTTTACTTCAGAAACTGAATCATTTGTACTATGGTGTTTCCTGAAGTCAAGATACTAATGACCTCATCTCTGTGGTGTAGACGAATATATTTCTCTGTCTCCTGTATTTTCTATGAAGTGGGAATTATGTCTAGAGGCATGATGAAATTTAAGCAATTTCAAAAGTTTGGCAAATGTATTTCACAGAAGGTATAGGGTACTGCATCGAAGGGTACATAATGGCTGGAATGCCACATACGACAAAGAATTTTTGCTAATATTTCACAGCTGCCTTGAAGTAGTGTGTGACACTTGATATACAAAAGCCACATATAAGCTAGACAGAACAGGGATGTTTTACCACTCAATATCATTACAAAATACAAATTATTTAAACAAACCATCAGTGATGTCTACCGCATATCAAGTGAAGTCATATTCTAGATATATAGATATATAGATATATATAAAAAAAAGCATACGGAAACAGGTTTCTTGCTTTCAAGGTCATATTTTTGGGAAATAACATAATCGTAAGACACAATCATAAGAGCACAAAAAGGCCACAAGTGCCCAAATAGAATTTTGTACAGATACAGTGGTAGTGCAACAACCTGGAAAGTAGCTTTTGTAATAACAGAAAGAAGTGTCCCAAAGCATAGGATGAGCTGTGTCCTTGGTGTTGTCAAAGAGCTCACCTGTGCTGCAAAATTCCAGTCACCATTGAGATCACATACTTCTTTCAAAGTAAATCTGAACAACATTGATGCCACTCACCTAAAAAAAGAGATAACCTTATTAGTAAGTTCTTACCGGTTCTTCCAGACAACAAATAAATATTGAGGATCTATTACAGCTCATGAATCACTTTATACGGAAAAATGTCCTCAGTGAACTATCCGATATAAATGCACTGAGGACAGGGAAGAAAGAGAACCTGAGGGCAATAGCAGAACGTCCTAGGTACATTATAGAGTTGAGCGTTTAGGAATATACACTGGTAATAGACATTTCTAATCTGTGACTCAAGAACAAAGAAGTCTTAATTTCAGCCATTGCTCTGACCCTGGGGAAAAAGGAGGATTCACACTGGGTCTAAGACCTCAAACAGTTCATATTCTAATAAGACAATAGTGAGAAAGATGATTCAGTAACCACAAGGATGCTGAAAACATATAATGTGCTTGGTGATTCTATAAAAGAAAATAACACTTAACAAAAACAAAAACAGAAAAACCTGGCCGGGAGTTTGGCCTAGTGGTAGAGTGCTTGTCTAGCACGCACAAAGATCCGGGTTCCATTCACTGAGCTCAGACCCTGAGCTCAAGCCCAGGATTGGTAAAAAAAACAAACAAACAAAAAAACAAAAAACACCCCAAAAACCCTTAGGCCAGCTGGGCACCGGTGGCCACACCTGTAACCTTAGCTACTCAGGAGACTGAGATATGAGAATCATGGTTTGAGCCAGTTGGGGCATTAAAGTCCTCTTGATACTCATATCTCCAATTAACCATGCAAAACCTAGAAGTGGTGCTGTGGCTCAAGTGGTAGAGTGCTATCCATGAGCACAAGGAGGCTTAGGGACAGCACCTAGGCCCAGAGTCCAAGCCCAAAACCAACAACAACCAAAAAAAAAAGAAAAAAAAAAGCTCAGGCCCACTGTTAGTATTATAGGCTTTTACGACTATTTTTTCTTTTCTTTTGGTTTGAACTCAGGGCCTCAAAGCTTGTGCTCTACAACTTGAGGCACAGTTCTACTTCAGTTAATTGGAGATAAGAGTCTCAGGGACTTTTCAGCTCAGACTGGCCTGGAAACAGGATCCTCAGATCTCAGTCTCCAGAGGATTACAGCCATGAGCCACAGGGTGACCAGCTTGAAGCCAGCACTTTCACCAAGCTTTCCTCATGTTCTCTATTGAGGGAGGAACTGCTTCCTTACAAATGAACTCCATTTAAAGGGAAGTCTAAGAAAGTCTGCAAAGGGCTACTAACATTGCCATTACTTTACTAGTGGCCTGTTCTAGACCTTTCATACTTTACATTTTAATAAAATTTCCAAATACAAAACAGTTGAGCTCTTAACCACAGCTCTCTCAAAACTATACAAAAAGCATTATTTGTAGTCATCCCTCATGGTTATATCTTTCAGTGGTAATGTAACACATAGAATATAGGCTGCTAAGAAATACATGTTAATTCCATTACATGCATTTAAAAATTTACCTTTACTCCAACATGTGTTCTTCGAGCCTTTTAAAGAATAAAAGTCACTTGTCCAAGTAAAGGAAAATTTGTCCCTTTAAAAAAACCATAAACAAGTTTTTACTTTATGTCTGATAGTTTTAATTTGCACTGGATTTGGGGAGCAGGGAGGATGAACTGAAAGTTTCAGCTATACACTTTACTGCCATCATTTTATAAACTGCATGGGTACTATGGAAGGAACCTTTCTGTAAATCTACCTTTTTAAAAATGGAGGCCATAGATATGATTTAGCCAATCACTTTGTAAAGTGTTTTACCCTAAAATTATTGTCATACTCTTTTAAAATGAAAAGTTGCTTGCGCCCTTTGATTTAATTTTTCTTTTTTAGAAGGAACTTCCGAAACATATTTAACAAGTGCTATCTATGTGAATTTGAAGTCTTAAAGTGTGCTAATTGTACAATGTTCTGTTGCAATTTGAGAATAAAAACCTTGGAAGCTTTACAAATTGCATAAAGATACCTGGGTGCTAAGGAAAATCTTAAGAGAGAAGTAGTACTCAATCCAAATGTTTTTGAATAAAATATGAAATATTTACAGGTTTACAGCACTTAAAAGTTGATTAATAGGCTGGGAGTTTGGCCTAGTGGTAGAGTGCTTGCCTAGCATGCATGAAGACCCGGGTTTGATTCCTCAGTACCACATACATAGAAAAAAGCCAGACGTGGTGCTGAGATCAAGTGATAGAGCTCTAACCTTGAGAAAGTCCAAGGACAGTGCTCAGGCCCTGAGCTCAAGCCCAGGACCGGCAAAAAAAAAAAGTTGATTAATAGCAACACTATCCTTTTTACAATTGTGAAATATATACCTCAAAGGCCAAAATGTAATTGTGTGCATAATTGCCTCTAAGAATTCCAAGTAAAAGTTAAGTTGTGCAAAAGTTTTGTGGTATTTTAGATGCAGGAGATATATACATATATATATGTATATATGCATAAATACATATATATTTATTTACTGTTTTCTCCAATATAACTACAAAGTTTGAAGATGTTCACATTACTGAGAATATCAATGAGTTGATTTAGTCTACTGGATAATATTGATAATCATAAATATTTTTGTATTATTTAGAACAGAATTTTAAACTTGATTTGTAAAAGAAAATAAAAGGTTATTTGCTACTCTTCCTATGCCTTTGACAATATGAATTTTAAGTAATTGTATACATTTTATTTACAGATCTAGATATGCCGCAAATCTTTTTGTTTGTTGTTCTGGGCTTGAACTTAGGGCCTGGGAACTGTTGGCACTGTCACTGAGTGTATTTCTTGTTTCTTTGGTTTTTTTATTGCCAGTCCTGGGGTTTTTAACTCAGGGCTTAAGCACTGTCCATGGACTTTCTCAAGGCTAGAGCTCTACCACTTGAGCCACAGCACCGCTTCTGTTTTTGTTCTATGTATGTGGTACTGAGAAATTTAACCCAGGGTAAGCTAAACTGGCCTTCATTGTGTATCTTTGCTGAAGACTAATACTCCACACAGCTTATTTTTAAAAACAGAAAAACTTCCAGGTGTTGATGGCTCAGGCCTGTAATTCTAGCTTTTTAGGAGGCTGAGACTGAAGGAACACAGTTTGAAGCCGGCCAAGCAGACAAATTCAAGAGATTCTTACCTTCAATTAGAAAGTAAAATCCTAGAAGTACAGGTGTGGCTTAATTGTCAGAACAATTGTTTTGAGTGAAAAATTCAAGTTAGAGCATGTGTTTAAGCCTCACACCCAGCACAAAACCCAACAACAACCAAAAAAACCTAAAATTAAAAAACAGAAAAACCAAAAAAAAATTGAAAGCTGTTCAATAGAAGAATGACTGTACAGTTTTTCAAAGTTAATGTGTATAACAACAAAGAATTATTCATGTGTGTTTACATTGGTTTGCAGAATTCTGTTAAAATGTTTATACGTAGAAAGACATATGCTTCTCCACTCTTCATTAAGTATAGTTTTCTTCAGTGGTTATAGAGAAAGATGAGTTAAGAAAGAATTTACAAGTTATATACCACCCTGCTCAACTTTCTTAATACCTACCAGTGACATAATAAATTGACTGACTGACCCAATATATCCTACCCATAAGTTTTAAGAGACATGACATATTGTAGATTGCCAAAAATATAAAGGAACTCCAAAATTCAATTTCCATAGGAGGCTTTCATTT
Source organism: Megascapheus bottae (assembly GCF_031878675.1). Taxonomy (NCBI): domain Eukaryota; kingdom Metazoa; phylum Chordata; class Mammalia; order Rodentia; family Geomyidae; genus Megascapheus; species Megascapheus bottae. The sequence goes on along the minus strand of NC_143547.1, from coordinate 31,737,485 downwards.
CACCTAACTTCAGACGTAACTCCATGAACAGAGGAAGTTCCAAAAGAGAGACAGGTATTTTAGAAGGGGTCTTTCCTGTCAAGCAAGTATTAAAGCCAAGGCAAGTGCTCTAAATTGAGCACAACCAGCTCTGGGCTGCAAAAACACTTGCTCCAGGTCCATGAGGGAGACTGTTCAGGTGTCCAAAGATCTCGGGAAGCCCATGACAGCTGAGAGGGAGGGGCACGAACCCACTCCATCAGGATGCGGCCACCTATCAAGTCGCACACTCCTCTGCTTGCTAGAGTTAGCAAAGTTTCACCGGATTTACAATAAAGACAAGAGAGACAGCTTTCCATCACGCACCGCCCTGAGAGAAGCAGGGTTCTTCTAGCCACGCCAACCTGGCACATGCGAGCCCAGAACACAGGTTTCACGGGAAGACATGTTTTCCTAGCAATTACCCAGAAATGCCTATTCTCTAGGGCAAAACCCTCATAAAGCCTCCAGGAAATGGCCGTGTCAAGTCAGCAGTGAGGAATTACCCGGTGTGAAAATTTCCTGAAAATCCAGTCATCTGTCTGCCTCCCTCTCTTTCTCTCCCCACGTCTCTACAGAAATAGACAAAGAATTGTCTCGTCAGGAACAAATGCGAACCCATCTCTGAAGCTAACCCTACCGCCGGCCGCAGAAAGCACAAGATGTACAATTCCCAATTTCCCTAATACAAAAAGAATCCTTGCAACCACCCCCACCCGAGAAGGGCTCGTGACCGGCACGACGGCTGCAGAGGAGAAAACGACTTCGAAAAACAACCCGGGATACCTGCTCCCGCCCCCGCCCGGCCCGCGACCAGGCCGGCTGCAATTTAAAGGCCTCCGCCAGGAAGGAGCGAGCCAGCAGCCGCCTGGCACCCGAAGTGCGCACGCACCCGCGCGCACCAGCATCTGGGAAACGACGAAGGGGGGAAACCCGAACCAAAACATCAGCGGCCCGCACCGCCGCCGCCCCCACGGGCATGGCCGGCCGCGAAGGCTCCAGGCCAGGCGGGGGGGGGGGGGCACTGCAGTGTCACCCAGAAGCGATCTCCATCGCCTCTGCGGAGGGCTGTGCACACTGTCCCCAGCAGCCTGGCAAGGCAGACAGCTCGCAGCGTGACTCGGAGGTCCGCCTGCCAAGCAAACAAAAGAAGCCTCGCTCCTGCCGGTGCAACCGGCCGTACAGGGCAGCGGCGGGGCTCCCGCGGGCCGGCGGCCACCGAGGTGGCGGTGGTGGCGGCTGCGCCACGGGGTGAGCGGGACTTACTGGGTCTGGCTCTCCGGCGGAGGCAACGGAGGGGCCACGGAGTTTCCATTGGTCGGGGAGCCGCCCAGCTTCAGCTTCTCCAGGTACGCGGCGTGCACGGGCTTGTGGCACTGCAGGATCTTGATGGCATCCTCGATCTTGAACCACTCGCGCTTCCGGCCGATGCTCAGCGAGTCTTCCCAGTCTTCCAGCAGCTCGGTGACGGTGAGGACGTACACGTAGGTGCGGTGTTTGCGGTCTTGGTTCTGCTCGAAGACGCCCAGCAGCCGGCCCAGCTTCCCCTTGACGCCAGCCTCCTCGTACACCTCGCGCACCGCCGCGCCGCCCGGCTCCTCCTCGGGCTCCATGCCGCCGCCGGGCACGATCCAGCGGTCCGGGTAGCGGCTGCTGCTCACCAGCAGCACCTCGTCCTCGCGCTCGCTGCGGAAGCACAGGCACGCCGCCCGCTGCTTGAAGCCCTCGGGGTCGTAGGTGCGCGTCTGGTTAGGCTTGCACTTCATCCTCGGGCCGGCTGCGCCCTGAGGGCCGAGCGCAGACGCCGGGAGCTGCGGCGGTTGCGGCAGTTGGTGGAGAAGGGGCTGGCTGGGCGGCCGGGCGGCAAGGAGGGAGCGGGCGACGGAGCGGACGAGGGCAGGAGACGGCGGCGCCTGTGCTGCGAGCCGAGCTGAGCTGAGGGGGGGGCGGGGGGGAGATGAGGCGGGCGCGGGCGGGGGCGGGCGCGGGCGCGGGCGCGGGTGCGGAGGCGGGCCGGCGTCAGGCAGCCAGTCACTTGGGCCGCGGGGCGGGCAGCGCTGGCTGGGAGCGCGGAGGGTCCTGAGCCCGCTGTCTGATTGGAGGCGTCGCTTCCGCCGCCCCCTCACGGAGTCGGGAGCCCGCGGCGCCCCACAGCCCACCGCGTCGCCGGCCTTCGTCAGCCGCCTTAGTAGGGGTTGCGCGAGGTGAATCGCACTTGCGTGCGCGTCCAAGGTACAGGACTAGGAACGGGGGCGGGGGTCTCCCTGCTTCACAGAGCGCGCCACCGCCTGCTCACTGCGCAGGCGCCCGGCACCTCTGCCGCTGGGAACCTCCTGCCCACCGACTGCGCCAGTCACCGCATTGTGATGGCCCAGAATCCTCTCCACGTGTGCGTTCCAGCCAGACGTTGCTTAGACACGCCAGACATTGCACATCCCCTTCCCCTCCCTTGAGCTCAAGGAGACCCTCCCGCAAATGTTTCCACCCACAGCTAGACCATGCAGCGGCTGCCATGATGCTTATTGATAGGAAGGGCAGGTGTCATCAAAATGACCATGGCGTTTCTGGCAGGAAGTGCGGCTTTGCTGAGTCACACACAGTTTTCTCTCTTCAGATTCTCCACCTTGTCAGTGCAGCCCTTAATTCAACACATTTCTTTTTCTTTCTTTCTTTTTTTGTTTTAGCCATCCTAGAATTTGAACTCAAGACTTTGCAGGTGCCCTGGGATCTGAGCTATTCCCCTGGCCCTGTTTTGCTTGGGTTATCTTTCGAGATAGGCTTTCCTTCATGCTCAGGCCTGCCTGGATCAGGATCCTCCCATTTGTGATTCCTGTGCCTAGTAGCTGGGGTGACAGGTGCCAGCCACCAAGGCCAGACCTAGGGTGGAGATGAATCCCTGGGAACTTCTCTCCTGGATTGGCTGATAATTGTGACCCTCAGATCTCAGCTTCCACAGGAGCTAGGATTCTAGATTTGAGCCACAATTCCAGGCTAACACTTTTCTCAAAGCCCTATTTACAGCTCCATTCCTCGATAAGCTTCTAGCCCTTCATTTCAGCCATTTTTTTACCCCATGAAGCTGACACACATCCAACTGATCTTAAGTTCCATCTGTTTCAGCCCTCCACACACAACATCCATCTTGTCTTTTAAAATATCTTTAAGTAGTTGTATAAATGGGTTTCAATTCAACATGCCAATTTATGAGTACAGTGCTGCCACCTCTTCCATCAACCCATCCAAACCCCACACATCCCTTCCAGTTACCCACCAATCCTCTCTCCCAATTCCACTCTCATCTTCAGTTAACCTCTAAAAAGTGAGAAATGGAATTGTGGCTCAATTGTTAGAGCACTAACTATGAACAAAAAATCAAAAACAAAAACAAGGGGACAGTGCCCAGAAAATAAAGGAACACCCTTTTCCACATACAGCATTACACTGCCCCTTCCATGTCCTTCAAATGGATGATTCTGACCTAGAAGGTTGCTGAAGGACCAAGGATTCTGCAAGAAACCTCACCATTATTTTCCTAAAGGAGTAATAGTTGATACCACTGGTTGTCACAGCCACAACAGCTTTGTAAAGGCTACTCATATTTTCTGACTCCCATGAACTCACACCTATGCATCCCCATCAACACACACACACACACACACACACACACACACACACACGCCATCCCATGGTGAAATGCAAAGATGGATCTCAATCCCCTTATACCTTGGGGGGAGGGGCACAAATGGCTGGAGCAGGTCCCAGGCTTTTGGAAATGTGTGCATGTATTTGAAGAAATGGATCCTATATCCTGACAGGCCTGGACCTGAATTCTACAGTCTAAAAGAACTAATGGTGTTTCCTTACACTGTTGTCAATGCAAGCTTCCAGGCATTTTGCTCAGGCTCCACCTCGTTACCCACCTCCATTCCCTTCCTCCAAGAAATCTCAATCCCCCTTCCTCTTCCTCTGGGATTATCTGCTCTGGTTGATTCTTCTCCAGAGTGCTGCTTCTTAGCTCACTCTTAGACAAGAACAGGTATCTTCCTTTTGATCTTCGAGGTCCCAACTGAACTGAAGAAATATCAAAGGATGCAGTGAGTTGTATAAAGGTTGAGGAAGAAAGTCAGCCTATGACACATGCCCCTTACTTTCAGAGTGTGAGATTCAAGCACTGACTAGGCTGAGATCAGGTACAGAGAAAGGTAGAAGGAAGAGAGTTACAGGAAATAAATATAAGGCAGCTAGTAGACTCATCCAATAAGCCAGATAGCTGGGTCTTCCTATATTTGCCTCCACAATCCTATTAGCAAATTTATACCTCACAAAGGTGGTTGGGGGCTATCGGACTCTGTTCGAGATAGATCAGTACAGAAGTTTCTATGTGACAGCAGAAAAAAATAAAATTATCAGGCATAGCTACAGGGTTGGGAACCCTGCCTCCCAGGCCACCCTGGTGGCCTTCTGATGCGCAGATAGTCAGCCCATCCTGGATGTCATGCTGGTTCAGAGTGTCTCCAGTCTTTGAGGATCTTGCTTGGAAAGACCTGAACCAGTTGGTCCTGTGGGAGGCGAATCTCCTGGGGATTTTCCCTTTACACTCACTCCTAAGCTCCACTGTGGGTCATTATTTCCTCCTACTCCTTGAAGGATATCATGATGACTCAGGAAGGGGCCTCTTCTCCCCATAGTGGCATAACAACTCACCAGCTTGCCCTGCTTCTCTTCCTCCTCCTCCTCCTCCTCCTCCTCCTCCTCCTCCTCCTCCTCCTCCTCCTCCTCCTCCTCTTCCTCCTCTTCCTCCTCCTCTTCCTCCTCCTCCTCCTCCTCCTCCTTATCCCCTGCCCCCACCTGGCTAGCCCTGCTCAGACCCCTCTGTTCCTCTCCCCTTCCCTCTCCCTGATGCCCTCTTCCTTTCACCTTACAGATCTCTGCTGCCTCTAAGGTCTACACTGTCACAGCTTATGTGTCTTGCACTTTCTTACTGACCCCCTCCTGCCATCAGACTGGAGTCATGGAAACAGCTTTTTTTAAAAAAATGAAATCATCGCTTCATCTAGAGGAAAGACTGAAAAGTAAATGGAATGTAGCTATGAAACATACGGCCAGATTTTCAGACAGTACAGTTTCCCAAGATCTGATTGACCCCATGTAGACCCAGAAACACTAATGAAAAGGATCAGATTCTCAAGAACAGCCAAGAATGGTTCTCCTTATTTTATAAACATTGCTGTTATTTAAGGAAGAACCTGAAAAATAAGCAACAAAATCTCCATCAACTGGGTCAGGATGGTATGGGTGAAAATAAGAATCCAGTAAGTGGGCCAGCTGGAACCTACCTCTGCTGCTGTCTGGGCCCCAAGGTGGCCTCCTGTGCACTGTGGCAAATTTCATTCATTGTAAGTGTTTCTGAGACATACTGCACATGACATTGTTCCCTGGTAATTTTTTCGCTACCTGGAAGATCCAGGCATCCAAGAGAATGTAGCTCCCACTGAAATTGGAGGATTGTCAGGATTAAAGCTGACAGAATTAACTCTGAAACTAAGGCCAGGATGCATATTGTGTCTTTGTCTGAGCAGGAGGGAGTTGCTAACAAGGGACAAGGCAATCAGAAGCACTGGGAGAAGCCTGAAGCTGCTGCCAGGAGCCTCTTCTTGTGTGGTTTCTTCAAGTGGGGTTCAGGCCTGAGAGGAGCCCCAAGAAATAGCTGTTACCCGAGGATTACAAAAGGTAATCACTTGTCTAGGATGTCCAGTATGTATGGGTGGACAGCGGTACCACTGTTGCTCCAGAGAGTGACCATCAACATCTGCCTGGAAGGCTTTCTGATATCTGGAGTGGGGTCAAAGCCAAGGGAAGGGGTGGCATCTGAGTCAAGGAGGAAAGCCATGGTGGACAGTGGGCAAACGACTAGAGCTCTAGTTGGCCTCTCTTAGTGTCTGTGCGGCCCTAGGTAAGTTCACAGCTTTAGCATCGGTATTTCTCATCGGTAGGATGGGCAAGTGAACTACCTCCCTCCTGACAAGAGGCTTTTTTGACCCTGTGCACACTCACTCCTGTCAGCAGGGCTAAATCAAAAAGCCTCGACTCTCTAGACTTCCTTTACCCACTGATTCTGTCAGAGCCCTGAATCCTGGCTGTGTGGGGAGAGGAGGGGCTGGGAACCAACCCGAAATGTACCTGCTCCCCGCTGAGTTAACACTGTGAAAGGGACCCAGAGCCCAGCCTGGATTTCAAGTCACATTGACTGAATGACAGAAGCCACATGGAACCTCAGGACAGAGTTGTCCCTCTTGATTGTCTCTGACTGACAGGAAATGAAATGTGAGAGGCCCAGGGCAGCTCCCTACCTGCCTTTCCCCCAGGAGCAGGAAGGGGGAGGGGGGGAAGGGTTGGGGGGTTGGAATGGGGGGGCTGGGCTTTTGACATCAGCCCTCAGGTGTTCCCAGATTCTTTGTTTTGCACTCCACCACCGCAGGTGGCTTCACAATGGTCTCTAGTAGGCTCTTCACTGCAACATGCTCAAATACAAATGTCTGAACATCAAAGACCACACATGATTTTTCTTCACTCGCTGAGTATTCAGGAGAGCTTCTCAGGTGCTTCCCTGAGTCACAGCCAAGGTGTGCCTGCAGCCTAGGGAGCAAACCCAGTGGTCAGCCAATTAGGAAATTCTTGTGAGTGCCTCCACTCTCCCCTGTCCTTCTCCCTCTGGCTCACTAGCTCTTCTCCCTCCCAGCTGTGTCCCTGCTCCAGGCAGGAGCAGAGCTGCCCATGCTGCTGATTCAGCACCTAGGCCCTTTCTCTGCCTCTGTTTCCTTGGTGAGGACTGAGGTGCCAACAGAAAACTTGGGGACTGCAGCAGCTGCCGCCTTTCCTGCCATGGCTTCATTTCCAACATTCTCCCACCTCTGGCTATCCTGGACTATTCGGCCCTCCTGAGAGCTTGAACTCAAAAAGTCCTTCTCCTACTTTTCTGCCATTGTCCTGGCTTTGCTTGTCTGTTTTTGCCCACACCCCCAGTGGGTACCCTGGAACTGAATGTTCCTCCATTTCACTGGCAGGGCTTCCCAGTGGGGAAGACCTCATATTACTCAGCAGGGCCCTGTGCTGTTACTGTCACACTTAGCACTGTCTGTTCTTGCTGCTGTTTTTCAATCAATCTTCACTACACAGCGTTTAGAATTCTCTGCACTTTGTGTTTGGCTGTGCTTTTTCAATTTACACCTTGGAGCTGCCTGTGGCTATGGTAGAGCCAAAATTTACCATTCGTGATATCCAGAAGACTGGATAATACAGAGAATGCTTTAACCACAACACATTCTCAGCAGCAATGACTCTATCCCCATGGCTTAGTTTTCTCTTACTGAATAAAAAGCACCACAAATAAAGGGCTGAAAAACAACACACAGTTGTTTTCAGTTCCCATAGTTCAAACATCTTAGAATACTGTTGTCTGGTTGGGGTCTCAGGGACAAACTCAAGTTCTCAGCTGGCTTGGTGTGTGTGTGTGTGTGTGTGTGTGTGTGTGTGTGTGTGTGTGTGTGTGTGTGAGAGAGAGAGAGAGAGAGAGACAGAGAGACAGAGACAGAGAGACAGAGAGACAGAGAGAAAGAGACTGAACTTTGAACTTAGAACCTTGCACTTGCTATAGGCTCGTGTTCTGCCACTTGAGACACTTGGATTTTTTTCTGGTTATTTTCAAGATGAAGTAAGTTGGCTGAGTCTAAGTAAGGAAACTGAGTCACAGCCTTTAGAGCATCTACCCAGGTGCTAGGGGTTGGGGGCTTCTCAGCCATCCTGGTGCATCTGGCTGAGGGAGAGAATTCTACACCCAGTGCTGGAAAGCCTAATGGTGAAAAGAGGCTATACATTAAATGCAGATGCCTAGCCTCAAGGTGAGCTTCAAAGCCTTCCATATGCAGATTCAGGGTCTGGCTCCAATCCTCCCAGTGGGGCCTGAGAAAGTAATGCCCCCCCCCCAGTGATGGGTGTGGCTTGTATCTCTGGAGACAGGGGTGGGCACTTGGCTGATAGGCTACTAGGTCTGTCAGTCTAGTACCTGGGACTGGGAGCTTCCTGTGACCTTGCCCCCTGCTCTGACTCTATTCTAGTCTAAGCCAGCTGAGGTGCCAAGACGCCATTGCCACAAGTTCAGGTCCTGTGTCCTGTCTCTTGGTTGTTCTCTAGTCACTGTGGCATCCCAATTCTGCTCTCCATCGCAACTGAATTGGCTTGTTGGTATTGTATCTCTTGTTTCTGTCATCTCTGGCCCATTTCCTGACTGCATTGAGTGTGTTTTCTGATTGCTAGCCTTTGAGACGTGATTCTGCCATGCAGTCACTGGCCTTTGAATAAAGACTCCAAGATTGGAACTGGCAAAGAGTGGCTTCTGTATATTCTGTCAATTCTCCCATGCCAACAAAGAGAACTTCTTCCTTCTTCCCCAGGCATATGCTTAAGTGACAATCTGCCAGCTTTAGGCCTCCCATCCTAGCTGAGGTTACAGGTTTGTTTGACCAAGTTCAGATTCCTCTGTGGAGATTGAGTGTGTTTGGATTTGATTTTGCTTGTATCTGCCACTTTGATGCTTTGATCTTATCCTTACATATAGCTTGGGAAGGCCCTCATTACTATGACCACCTATGGGTTGAAAATGGGTTGGCAAACTTTTTTTCCCCTTGAACTTACCTCAAACAATGATCTTCCTTTTCTTAGTCTTCCTAGTAATTAGGATTTACACAGTTTCATGGTGTATTTTGTTTGTTTCGGTTTGTGCATTTTTTGAGATGGTGTCTTACTATATATATAGCTTGCCCAGGTTGGGCTCAGCATTGAGCATTGGTATTACAGGCATACATCACTATGCTTGGCTTCATTTGTACTTATAGATCACATTTGTACTCAGAGGGTTCTTATTGGGCTCTTTGAATATCATCTCAATTTTTTGCCAGTCCTGGGGCTTGAACTCAGGGTCTGGGCATTATCTTTAGGCTTTCTCAAGGCTAGAGCTGTACCACTTGAGCCACAGTATCACTTCTGGCTTTTTCTTTTTTTTCTTTCTTTCATTTTTTGCCAGTCCTGGGCCTTGAACTCAGAGGTTAGGCACTTGTCCTTGGGCTTTCTCAAGGCTAGAGCTTTACCACTTGAGCCATAGTACCACTTCTAGCATTTTTCTATGTATGTCATACCAAGGAAATGAACCTGGGTCTTTGTGCATGCTAGGCAAGCACTCTACCACTAGGCCAAACTCCTGGCCCAATATCATCTCATTTAACTCATTTCTAAAAACTCTTAGAATTATAAAATCAAACATGCAGCACTTACTGTTGTTTCTTCCTGTCTGCATCCATGCCAACATATGTATCTTAGATGTACACAAGAAAATTTACTTTAAAAACTCAAGATTATTTTCCTTGCCTTCCTCAGTGACTCTCAGGGTCATGGTGTCATCACTCAGATCCCAGGACAGTTATGAGACTAGACATGTGATCTAGGTATGATGATGTTTACAGATGGAAATTGACTATATGCCTTGTCAAACACATAAGACCGATGACATGGTACTTTCTAAAGATATTATCAGCCTCATAATAGGTTTTGACAAGGATATTGGAATTTCCATGGTGGGCTTCTGTAAATAAGAGTTGGGTTATAAGACAGGGATTTAATTCCATCAAATCAGTGCCTTGCACTGTGGTGGGTGATGGTCTTATGGACTGCTGAAGTATATGTGTGTGTGTGTGTGTGTGTGTGTGTGTGTGTGTGTGTGTATGTGTGTGTGTGTGATTCTGATACATACTTTTTCAGACTGAAAACAGATTCAGAAAGGCAGGCCATTCCTGATGGTCCTACTATGACTTCAGCACAGCTGAAACATTTACTAGCACCTATCTTTGTTGTTGTTGTTGTTGGCATGGGGTCTAGTTATATTTTTCCATTTGCTGATCTAGAACTGTCATAATCCCAATCTCCATCTCTTGAGCAGCTGGGAATGAGAATAATAATTTTAATTGTGATGAGAATTTTTTACCCCAGTGTGGGGCTTGAACTCTGAGCCTGGGTACTGTCCCTGAACTCTTCAGCTCAAGGCTAGTGCTCTACTATTTTGAGCCACTTCTGATTTTCTGATGGTTAATTGGAAATAAGAATCTCACGGACTTTTATGCCCAGGCTGGCTTTGAACCTCAATACTCAGATCCCAGCCTCCTGAGTAGAGTAGCTAGGATTACAGGTGTGAGCTAGAAGCACCCAGTTGAGAACTGTTTTGTTTTGTTTTTTGCTGGTCCTGAGGCTTGAACTCAGGGCCTGGGCACTGTTCTTACTGTCCTTTGATACTTTTTGCTCAATGCTAGCACACTGCCTCTTGAGCCAGAGCAACATTTCCTGCTTTTTCTATGTATGTGATACCAAGGAATGGAACCCAGGGTTTTATGCATGTGAGGTGGGCACTCTGCTACTAGGCTATGCTCTGGGACCAAGAAACTTTTTTATTAAAAAAATTCCATGCCCAGTAAAATGATTAGGCTGAATCCTGGAAGGCCCTTTACTAACATAGTTGTATGTGAGAATTTCAAGCAGAAATGACTAAACTAATGATGATTATAAAAACGAAAGTGATATTGTATTTTAAATAATAAATATGGTATGCATTGTAAAAAAAATCCCATAAAAATCCCAAAGACATTCTTTACTGAAATAGAAGATACAATCCAAAGGTTCATATGGAACAAGCAAAGACCTAGAATAGCCAAAACAATTCTAAACAAAAAGAGCAATGCAGGTGGTATTACAATACCAGACTTTAAGCTCTACTGTAGAGCCATAATAATAAAAACCGCATGGTACTGGCACAAAAACAGACCAGATGATCAGTGGAACAGAATAGAAGACCCAGAACCACATACCTATATGTAACTTGTATTTGACAAAGGAGCCAAAGATATACAGTGGAACAAACACAGTCTATTCAATTATTGGTGCTGGCAAAACAGGGCAGCCACATGCAGAAAACTAAAAATTGACCCTAGCCTTTCGCCATGCACAAGCATTAACTCAAAGTGGATTAAAGACCTCAATGTCAGACCAGAAACCGTGAAACTGCTACGTGATAGAGTAGGAGAGACACTGGAACTCATAGGCACAGGCCAAAGATTCCTGAACAGAATCCCAGGGTCACAACAGTTTGGAGAGAGACTCAATAAATGGGACTACCTAAAAATAAAAAGTTTCTGCACAGATAAAAGCATAGCTACTAAAGTAGAAAGACAGCCAACCACCTGGGAAAAGATATTTACCAATAATACATTTGACAAATGCTTAATATCCAGTATCTACAGGGAACTCAAGAAACTAATCCCCCCGAAACCCACAAAAACAATCACTTTATGGGCAAGGGAACTAAAGAGAGACTTATCAAAAGAAGAGGTTAAAATGGCAGAAAAGCATATGAGAAAATGTTCATCATCCATGGTCATAAAGGAAATGCAAATGAAAGCAACCCTAAGATATCACCTTACCCCAACAAGAATGGCCAAGATTTTGAACTCAGACAATGACAGTTGTTGGCGGGGTTGTGGAGAAAAAGGAACCCTACTGCACTGCTGGTGGGATTGTAAACTAGTTCAGCCACTCTGAAAAGCAGTGTGGAGGTTTCTTAGAGAACTGAAAATTGACCTTCCCTACAATCCTGCCATACCACTTCTGGGCATCTACCCTGAACGTCATAACCCAAGATATGATAAGGACACCTGCTCAGCTATGTTTACTATGTTTATCTCTGTACTATTCACAATAGCCAGGCAATGGAAACAACCCAGATGCAGATGAATGGATACAGAAAATGTGGTGTATATATTATATATAATATATATATATATATACACATACACACACACACAATGGAATTCTACATAGCCAACAGACAAGATAAAAGAATGGCATTCGCAGGGGAGTGGATGAATCTAGAGCGGATCATGTTGAGTAAGACAAGTCAAGACCAAAGGAACAAAAGGTGCATGGTATCCTTAATATGTGGCTATTAGATCCAAACAGGACAAGAGAGAGGATTCAATATTTGCATACCCAATGCTATGGACATGGTATTGGAAATATAAACACAACTACATATACATAAAACATATGACTCTATAGACATAGTGTTTTATTTCATAAATTAATATGTATCTATGATATACAAACCCTTAGCCTAATTTTGATTATGTTCTAAAAACTAAGTGCCAGTGATTATATATAGAGATTCCCTTCTTGAATATTTGTTTTTTAAACATGTCATTTGAAGTATGATGTAAAAATCAATGTTAATAAATTCTTTAATAAAAAAAAATTCCATGCACAGCAAAATGCATAGGCTGAATTCTGGAAGACCCTTTACTAACATAGTTATATATGAGAATTTCAAGCAGAAATAACTAAACTAATGATGATTATAAAAACAAAAGTGATATTGTATATTAAATAATAAATATGTATGCATTGTAAAAAGTAAATTAAACATATTAATGTGTACATTTTCAGTGTTCCCTCTGCCTATGTTTTGAACAGCCCTTCTGTGGCACTCAAAGTGGGCAGTTTCAACAATTGCCTTGATATATTGGTTAATAACTGTGAATTTACATTGGATCATACAAAATAATTTCATTGAAATGGACTCCAGGTAGTGGTAACAAAAGAGATTTTGTCTTCATTGCTATTGTTGTTTTCCTTTCTTTGGTTCTGTTTGTTCTTCATTTGCCTTTGCGAGTGTAAGGGGAGAGACGGAAATGGAGGTATAAAGAATAAACAAATGCAGCAGTGATATTCACTAGACAGTATGTTGAAAATGGACTGTGCAGCTCGTGGGTGGGGCAGGAGAGAAAAATGGGGAGATAGTGAGGGAAGGGGTAGCATAGATCAAAAAGAAATATACTCATCTGACTTATGTAACTGTAACCCAATGTATACCACTTTTATAATAACATTTTTTTTGCCAGTCCTGGTGCTTGAACTCAGGGCCTGAGCCCTGTCCGTGGGCTCTCTCAAGGCTAGAGTACTACCACTTGAGCCATAGCACCATTTCCGTCTTTTTCTATGTGTGTGGTACTGAGGAAGAGAACTCGGGTCTTCGTGCATGCTAGACAAGCATTCTACCACTATGCTAAACTCCTGGCCCCGACAATATTTTTTTTGCCAGTCCTGGGGCTTGAACTCAGGGCCTGAGTACTGTCCTTGGACATTTTCCTCAAGGCTAGAGCTCTACAAGTTAAGCCACAGCACCACTTCTGGCTTTTTCTATGTATATGATAATGAGGACTAGAACCTAGGTCTTCATTCATACTAGGCAAGCATTCTACCACTAGGCCAAACTCCCAGCCACCAACAATTATTTTTTACACAGTGAATTTAGATATCAAGACACATTCTTTGGTCATGGAACATGAACTCACAGCCCGGGCACTGTCCCTGAGCTCTTCATTTTTATTATTATTCGTGTGTATGTGTGTGTGGGGGGTGTCATGTGGCTTGAACTCTGGGCCTACGCCTTGTCCCTGAGCTCTGCATCTCAAGGCTACCATCCCATCCCTGGACCCTCAGCCCCACTTCCCCTTTTCTAGTGGTTAATTGGAGGTGAGACTCTCATAGTCTTTAGTGCCTGGGCTGGCTTTGAACCTTCATCCTCAGATCTCAGTCTCCTGAGTAGCTAGGATTACAGGCTTGAGCTACCATGTCCCGACCCGGAACTCAGGAATATCTCTCTACTACTCAGAGCCACAGTTCTACTTCCAGTTTTGTGGTAGATAATTGGGGATGAGAGTTTTGTGGACATTTTCAGCCTTGGCTGGCTTTGAACTGTGTTCCTCAGATTTTAGCCTCCTGAATAGTTAGGATTAAAGACATAAGCCACCAGCACCAGGCTCCTAATATTCCCCTTTAGCCGAGAAGTTTTTTAGCCGAGAAGTTTATTTATTTATTTTTTATTCGACTTCAGGGCCTTGTGCTTACTAGGCAGGAATTCAACTCCTTGAGCCTTCCACCCAGCTCTTTTTGTCCTAGTTATTTTGGGGATAGGGTCTCCAATTTTCCCCAGGCTTGTCTAGACCACAGCCTACCTTCTTATGCTTCCTGTATAGCTTAGAGGACAAGTGCATGCCACAATGTCCAGCTTCTGTTGCGTTAGGATTTCATAAAATTTAAATCTGGACTGGTATCTCAATATCCTGAGTAGATAGGAGCACAGATATGAGCTACTATGCAAGCGAAAGAAAGAAAGAAAAAGAAAGAAAGAAAGAAAGAAAGAAAGAAAGAAAGAAAGAAAAAATAGATGGGGGTTGGGAGTTTGGCCTAGTGGTAGAGTGTTTGCCTAGCATGAACAAAGACTTGGGTTCGATTCCTAAGTATCACATACATAGAAAAGTCGAAAATGGTGTTATGGCTCAAGCAGTAGAGTGCTAGTCTTGAGGAAAGCCCAAGGACAGTGCTAGGCCCTCAGTTCAAGCTCCAGGGCTGGCAAAAAAGAGATACTTTATGCATTTGTATATGTTCTCTGTGTCTGTTCATCTTTTTCTTTTTCTCTCTCCTCTCTCTGTCCATCCGTAGAGAAATGCATCAATGATTTCATAGGCATATATTTTTATTTCTAAAACATTTGAAAGTGAGCTGCATACATGTGTTTTCTGCATAAGTACTTCAGCATACACACAAATAGGACAGAAAACAAAATAAACAGGGGAAAGTGAACAATTCAGATGTTGAGGGTAAAATCCAGTAGAAAAAGAAGTTCCTTGATCTGTTGCAACATTTTATTAACTTAGAGTAGATGTCCCTGAGAACAAGGATGCTCAGCTTGTTCAGCTTGAAACCCAGCTTGATTATAAATGTCAGTAATTTCCCACTGATACAATAATGTTCTCTATCTTTTTTATGGATCTGCATACATGTGGTCACATTTCCCAACAATACTATCAGTGGTATCTGAAAAGGGAGTAGCTTATGATACATAACTGTTACATAGAGGAAAGAAGCAGGTTAGGACAGCACATGAGGCAGAACTGACACTGAGCATGTGCAGTTTGTTTTGTCAAGACCATCACCAGAGTATCCATTTCCCCTCCATGACAATGCCTTCATGATGGGACCAGGAGTACTCAGAGTCACGTGGTAGACACTTCTTTACCCACACATTGCTCACATTGTGAGCATGTGATTGCAAGAATGCTCAAAGAGCCCCCTGCTGAGCGATCCCTTCATGCCCTCCACCAATGCCATCATTCCAATACCTGGACATCTCTACCCAATCCCATTCATGTTTTTTTAAATTTAATTTAGGGACCAGAAGTTTGACCTAGTGGTAGAGTGCTTGCCTAGCATGCACGGAGACCCAGGTTTGATTCCTTGGTAACACTTACATAGAAAAAAGCTGGAAGTGGTGCTGAGGCTCAAGTGGTAGAGCTCTAGTCTTGAGAAAGTCCAAGGATAATGCTCAGGCCCTGAGCTCAAGCCCAGGACTGGCAAAAAAATTTAAGTATTTAATTTAATTTCACTGTAAAGGTGATATACACAGGGCTTATAGTTACATAAGAAAGGTAATGAGTATATTTCTTGATGAACACTGTTATACCCTCCTTTATTTTTCTTCCACTTTCTCTCATCATGACTCCCCTCATCCCCAATTTGTAAAGTTCATTACTAACATAGTATGTTGTGAATATCGCTGTTGCATTGGTTCACCCTTTGTCCTTTGTCTTACCATTTTGTTATTCCCCTTCCCTTTCCCAAACCAGATACATGTATATACAAGACACATGGTACTAAAATAAAAATACAGGTATAATGGGGAAAAAAACCGAAGGGGGGGAAGGAAAGAAATTCTGGTCTGGCATTGAGCCAAGAGTCTCAGCTCTCAGCTTCCTGAGTAGCTAGGATTACAGGCGTGAGCCACTGCACCTGGCTTTCCATTTGTTATTTTTGAGTTGGAGTCTTGTCTTTTGCACAGGCAGCCTGGACTGTAATTTCCCCCTATTTATGCTTCCTCTGTAGCTGAGATGACAGGAACATACCACCATACCCAGGTTTTTTCATGGAAATGGAGGAGGGGGGTGTCTCAAACGTTTTGCCCTAGCCTGTATGGAAACAAGATCTGCCTGAGCAGCCTGCACAGTAGTTATTATTATAGGCATAAGCAACCTGCCTGGCCTTCACATAAATTTTGAAATAAAGCACATGCAAACGAGTGCATAGAGCTTAATATAATGAATAATAATAAAGTTAACACCTATGTTCACAGCAGTCAAAATGGTGGAATCAGGCAATACTAAATCCACAGAACTCATTGTTCCCCTCCCCTCCCCCTCCCACAGCCTGGCTCCCCCCAGGCTGATCACTGGTTCCAATCCCTTCCCCAATGCTCTTTGCACTTTCCTCCTATAGAAAAAGTTCCCGGGTTATTATTGCCTTTTGGAAACTTTATGAAATCACTCTGCTCTGAGTTTGCCCTTTACTTCCAAGACAACACCATTTTCCACTCTTTCCTCATGACTCATAGAAAGGTTTCTAGGCATGTCGTTTTCCTAGATCAAAGAGACAAGAGGCGTCACCAGGGTGTCCAAGGTGTGCTTGGGCCTGAACTAAGTGACAGGTGTTCTAGAAAGCTCGGCCACGTTCGCTGCCCTCACTGGGCCTCCAGGCTCTCTGGGCAGGTGCTGCCTAACCATAGTGTCCACTGATGGAATCAAATACAATTCAGGGTACAGAGAGGCTGTGAGTGTGCAGGGAAGGGTCACATGGGCCCACCGCTTGCTGGTTTTGTGACTCTGGGCCAATGTCCCCCTCTGAGCCTGCGCCTGCCCCTCAGAGAGAAAGTCCTCAGTTGTAGTCAGCAGGCTGGTGTGTGGGAGATGGAGAAGGCTGGCGCTAAGCGTAGACAGAGCTGCTGTGAATCAGAAGGAAGGATGGAGAGTGATTAATTCCTATCTGCACAGTGCAGAGGGCGCAGAGGAAGCAGCCTTGGTGCCCATTAGATGTTAGCGAGAGCCTGCATTGAGTGGGCACAGAAGTGGGCTTTAGCTACATGGAGCCACAAGCGGTCAGAATCGTAGTTGCAAATAATGAGAAAAATGTTAATCATGGTAAAAGTCCTTTTTATTAAAAATTATCTGCCCACTAATATACACAGTGTGACTCCTGGTAACACACAAGTTAGATCTCAGAACTTCAACCCCAGATATCTAGAGTAATGATGTACTTTCAAAAGAAAATTGAAACCAAGTGCCGGGGCTCAAGCCTATAATCCTACCTAGTCAAGAGGCTCAGATCTGAGGACAACGGTTTAAAGCCAGTCTGGTCAGGAATGGTCATGAGACTCTTATTTCCAGTTAACCAGTAAAAGCCAGAAGTGGAGCTGGGGCTCAAGTGTTAGAGCATCAGACTTGAGGGGATATAGTGGAGGAGCCCTGATTTCAAACCCGCTGAGCTGGTAACAAAGAAACCCCCCCCTCTCCTCACCCCCCCATGAACTACAGACGTCCATGCATACTTTTCTAGTGTATCTTCTTTGCAAATATGGGCTCCCATTCACATTTTGCCATAGCCCTTGAATTTAGGCAAGTTCAATGCTTTTGCTAATTAACAGATCAAAACACCAAGTCATATTTTTGTTATAATATAGCTAAGAGGAATTATGTGCTTATTCATCTTAGTTGGTGTCTGGAATCTTCAAGCATTGCTTAGGAGTGGACATTATTTGAAGATAATGTTGAATTTATAAACAAAGGCCTGAAAGTCTCCAAGCACCTAGGACATAATAGGCTGACTGGCTGAGCTGAGCTGAGCTGAGCTGAGCTGTCTTTGTCCTCTCCCACATTCCAGCCCCATCTCTGGTGCCTGGGGCAGGAAAAAGCAAGCATAACCAGTTTTCTCCAACTTGGAGTGGGAATACCACCTTCTCAGCTTGAACTAGGCTTTGAGTCTCAGGATTGATCTACCCCTGGGTCACAGAAGCAGGCTGAGAAACTGGGCACAGTTGGCACAATACTGGCTGCAGAAGTCAGACCATCCACAAGAGGCTGTGTGGAGACCCCTTTCCCTTCCTCCCCAAGTCTAGGGGCTGTGAGTGGAGTGTTCCAGAATGTTTTAGATATCTCCCTGGATGCATTGATAGCTCAGGGTTTTGAATGCAGAACCTCAGGCTGATGCTCTACCACTGAGCCTTTCTTCCAGTCATGACTTTTACGCATTAATTTTAAGATGGGGTCTCACTTCCCGCCCAGGTTCTTACCTGAAATAGAATAATCTTATTTTAGGCTTTTAGTAGTTGCTAGGAACACAGGCATTGCACTACTGAGTCCAGCTGTGGGTTGAGAAGGGGTCCAGTGATCTTTTTTGACAGGACTAGCCTCTCAGTTTGATCCTCTATTCTCAGTCTCCCAAGTTGTTAATAATGCAAGCCGGGATGCCTGGTTTACCCTGGAGATCTCAAGGCCTCTAGAGAAAAGCTAAGGTGAAGGGGCTGCTCCCCTCAGGGCTTCTTCCCATCCCCCAGTGTGCCCCATCCTTTGAAGTCTCCCTCAGGTCTGCAAAGACAGGGATTTGAGGGAGTCATTGAAGAAGCCTTAAAGGCCTGGGGGCCTTTACATTCATCAAGGTGTTCTGCAAGGAGAAGGACCCCATGGTGGGGAGGCTGGAGACTGAGGGTGACATGGACCATGAAGTGGGGAGTCCAGGCCGCCTGGGCACGGGTAGAAGGTCTGCCCAAAGCCCTCCACCAGGAAGTGGAATTTTGTTAGAGGCTGACTCATTTTCTGGAGGAGGTGACCTGCAGCACTGAGAAGAATTTGCCATGATTGTTTCAGCCCTCCAGGAACCAAGGAGCCCCTAATCTGAGGAGAGCCCATGGTCACGACTCTTCCAGAGCTGGCCTCGTCAGTTACCATGGCAGCAATGATAGCAGCAGGAGCTTCGTGACTGACATGTCTAGTGTTAAAAACAGCAGCGGTGCCAGGCGGGCAGGGAGGTGATATGAGTTCCCTGGGCAGAAGAGAAGAGACCTGGAGGGAGATGGTGATGAGGGGCTGGCTGGTCATGGCCTTCCTGAGGCAGGGGGAGAAGCAGCCCAACATCTCACTGCCCTGCTGCCCCACCAGCCAGCCAGAACCCATGTTTGGGCTTGGGCCCCAGGCTGTCTGAGGACAGGTGACACCAGGTGCTGGGAGAGTAAGGGAAGGGGGTTGAGGTGAGTGAGGCTCGCAGTCCTCCACCATAGCAGTCGGGGAAGTGGAGGCACCTTCCACCTCCAGCCCCAGATAAAGTTGCAAAAGCATGGGAAGGGCCTTGGCTGATGCCTCCTCCAGACATTGGAGGCCCAAGATCAAGGGGGTCTCTTGACGTTGTAGGAAAAAGGGTGGCAACCCTAGCTAGGGGGCAGGTGGAGCATTGTACACTGCACACTGGTGGCAGATAATCAGAGGGAAAAGATGGCAGTGAATCAGAGGGCAGAGCCAGCTGACCAGGGAATAGAGGCTGCATCCAATTAGAGGACAGAGGCCCTAGCCGATCAGAGGGCAAAGATTCTGGGGGAGCAGCGAGAAGGGACAAGACCCAGGCCTATCTAGAAATCCAGAGTCCTGACTGACTTAGGGACTCTGGGGACAGTCCTGGGAGCTAGGTACCAGAAGCAGGTCAAGACTACGAGGTCCAGACCCCGGTTAGTTTTGGTAATATTCAAAGCATGAGAGAGACTTGTAGCATATTCTCTTCTTGCCATACCTTTCTAAGAGAGAAGAGAGCCCTCAGGGTGGTGTGTTGCTTGGTCATGAGGGCTGAGGCCAGAGCAGAATTGAGCATGGGAAGCTGGAAGGCCAGATGTAAAGGGATGTGTAGGGGTTCTGAGCCCATGATGCCTGGCTGACCAGGCTCCGTCTGAGCTGCTCCATCCTTTACTGGAAAATAGAGAGGGGAAGAGAGGCAGAGGGTATCTCTTACATCACTCAAAGAATCTTTCTTGTCTGGTTTAATATGAATTGATGTTTGTTCATTTTTATAATAATGACAGTAGCTAGGCACTAGTGGCCGACACCTGTAACCCTGGCTACTCAGGAATCTGAGATCTGAGGATCTCTGCTAGCATGGGCAGCCAAATCTGAGACTCTGTTTTTTTGGCCAGTCTTGGGGTTTGAACTCAGAGCTTGAGTACTCTCATTGGTCCTTCTTAAGACTGGCACTCCACCAGTTGAGCCACAGCACCACTTCTGGCTCTTTTTTTAATGTATGTGGTACCAAGGAATCAAACCTGGGTCTCCGTGCATGCTAGGCAAGCACTCTGCCACTGGGCCAAACTCCTGGGCCTGCTGAGAGACTCTTACCTCCAGTAAACCAGCAAAATGATAGAACTGGAGTTGTGGCTCTAGTGGTAGGATTCTAGTCATGAGTGGACAATCCCCAGAGCTCAAAGCCTTCATTTCAAGTCCAAGTACCACCATGCTTGTGTTCATGCTCAGGTACATACACACACACGCACACACACACACACACACACACACACACACACAGAATGATGCTATAACATCTCAAAGAATGCAAAAAAATTGATCCAGCTCTATTCCAGTATTCTGGTTTTAACTTCCTCAGAAGCAATTTTAAACACACAGCTTGAAAAACGCAGTAGGGCAGAACAGGGACTAATTCTGTTCTTAGTTCTCACTAACTGACCCCCTAAAAACTGAAAAGAAGGCTGAAGCCAGCATTCAAGCAGAAAGGCTTTCAAGATGAAAAACATGTAAAAGGAAATCTCATTTGGTGTCATCCTAATTCATTATTTGTTAGGATTTTACATATTTGTTCTCCTCTGTCTTGATTTGCCCCCTCTCCTTCCCTCTCATTCCATGCACTCGAAGATGCACAAATGCACGTATTTTTCTAAATCATGTGAGAGTAAATTGTAGGCTCGCCTTTTTTCTCAGTACTTCAGACAAACAGAGAAGGCAGAGGTAGAGAGACACACACTAACACAGAAAATGCCCCTTGCTCTGCCATGAGGAAGTCCACTGCAAGCAGGACTTCATTGTCTCATTCTTGCAACTTGTTTCTCAAGATTTGAGTTATCTCCTTGAGAACAAGAACATTCTCTTCCACAAGCAGTTTGATTACAAAAATCACTGATTTCATAGGATTCCATTCTGGGATGTATGTCATTTATCTAGCCTATTCAAACATAGCCATTTCCCTATCAATGTTATCTGTGACAACCTTTGTGCACTTTACCTCTGAGGTCCAGTGTAGGGACCTCTTGTTATTTTATTGTAATCTTCAGCCTGGAGAAATTCCTCCTACTTTCACTCTGTCTGGACTATCACCTTTCTTTGCCACTTTACAGTGTGTCCTTCTAGTTGGCCTGAATTTCTACCCTCACTTTACACAGAAGTACCACAAATGTCACAGCATTTCCTTCTCAGAAATGTACTCATTACCTTAGTTATGTAACTTTAACCCCTCTGTACATCACATTTACAGAAATAATGAGCTCTCTTTTATCTAATGTTACTGAGTTTTCTCCTTCTTTTCTTTCCTTCCTCCTTCCCTTATTCCTCCCCTCCTTCCCTTTTCCTTCCTTGTCTTTTCTTTCTCTCTTTTCTTTTTTTCTTTTATCTATCTGACATTCTGCCTATCTGTCTCCCTGTCTCTGACTACCTTTCTGTGTATGTGTGTGTCCCATTCCTAGGGCTTGTATCTTGTATTCAGGGCTTGGGCACTGTCTCTTAGCTTTTTTGCTCAAAGCTACCACTGGAACCACAGCTCCATTTACAGCTTCTTTTTAGTTGTTAATTGGAGATAAGAGTCTCATGGACATACCTGCCTGTCTGGCTCTGAATCATGATCCTTAGATTTTTTTTTACTTTGGATAGTTAACTATCCTTGTTTGTCTGTTTTATTTTATTTTATTTTATTTTCCAGTACTGAGACTTGAACTCAATCAAGGGTTTGCACTCTTACTTGGCTTTTTTGCTTAACGCTGTTGCTCTACCATTTAAGCCAAATTTTTGCCAGATTTTGCTAGTGAGTTGGAGACAAAGAGTCTCATAGTCGTTGCTGCCTGGACTAGCTTCAAACTACAATCCTCAGGTATCAGCCTTTCAAGTAACTAGGATTATAGGCATGAGTCCCCAGCGCTCACCTTAATATTCTGCTAAATTTTTTAAAATGCCATGTTTTCATCCATTGATAACTCTTGCCATAATCCTCAAATATATGGCAGGCTGAGAATGATACTTTCACAGCATCATTTACCTACTTTTAATGAACTAAGTTCATTTTTGTGTTTCACATATTAGTGAGATCATATGGTGTTGCTTTTCTTTGCCTGGGTTATTTAACAAAACATCCTTTCGGTTTAAGTACATTCTCACAAAGGAAGGGATTTTTTTTCTTTTTGAAGAATGAGTCATAGCTTGGCCCTTATGGCTTATGCCTATAATCCTAGCCACTTGGGAGGGAAAGTGCACCAAAACCAAGGTTTGAAGCAGACTGGAGAAAAAGTTTATAAGACACCATTTCTATCAATAAGTTGGTTCAGTGTACATTCCTACCATCATCCCAGCCACACTGGGAACATAAATAGGTGAATCATAATACAGTATAGCCTGGATAAAAAGCAGACTACATCTCCAAGAGTAGGTGGAACAAAAAGGACTAGAGGTATGGCTCCAGAAGTAGAATCCCAGCTGAGAGTTCTGCCTAGTGGTAGAGTGTTTGCCTAGCATGCACAAAGACCTGGGTCTGATTCTTTTGTATCACATACATAGAAAATGCCAGAAGTGGTGCTGAGGTTCAAGTGGTAGAGCTCTAGCCTAGAGAGAGCCCAAGGACAGTGCTCAGGTCCTGAGTTCAAGCCCAGGACTGGCAAAAAAATGGTAGAATCCATGTCTAGTAAATGTGAAGCCCTGAGTACAAACCCAAGTATCACCAGAAGATGGAGATGGTGGTGGGGGTAAGGACTATAGTTAGTAATGATCTTTGACATGAATTTTTTCCACTTTATGGATTCATGGTTCACTGAACGTCTTGAATCTATATAACTCCATATTTCTATCCATTACTTCTTTGAATATTCAGTCTCATATTCTATAGCTTAAACTATGGAAATTCTTTCTCCCTTTTTTTGACAATATTTAAGAGCATCTTCCTTGAACAATTGGAAACAAAACCACCGTGGGTCCCAGACCTTCCCTGAGATCACTCTTTTCCTGATGGAAATTCCTTGCCCAACTTCCGGTCCCCACTTCAGTGCACACAGCAGGAAGAAGTTGCCTCTGGGAACTAAACAATTCTGGAAACAAGACTCAGAGAAGCCACAGGGAGCCTATGGGGACGAGTAGAATGTAGCTAACAAGGATCATTGGGTTCAGGAAGGAGGGACCCGCCCAGCTTTGTGAACCTCATGTCAGACACATGCTTCTTGAACCAGTGGGTGAAGGAGGATGTGCTGGTGTAGATGCTTGGAACTGGCATCTGCTAAAACTCCAGCTCACCACTCCCATCTGGATCCAGGTCTTGTTTACCTGGCAGAGGAGGGAGCTGCTTGAGGTGTCCTGACAAGTCTCCAGGCCCCATTGTGGCATGAGACACAGCATGTCATTCCCAATAAACTTCTTCTGGTTCTTCCACTGGAGGAAATGGTACCAGTGACTACAAATGTCATTGCTGACAACTCTCATAGCCAGGTCCTGGAGATGGTATGGAGCTTTGTGGTACTGTTACCCCCTTTCTTTCCCTAACCAATGACCCAACACATGGTGCAGATAGTTGACTTGAAATAGACAAGGAGATAGATGGGTTGGATAAGAGGTGACCAGGAGAAAGGCTCTCTGAGCTTGAGCAGGGCAATGTCTTCAGATATGTGATTGTTGAAATCCTCATGAATGATGATTCGAGTGAGCAGATGTGGGTGCTGTTGTCTGGGAGTTTCTGACTTTACAGACTCATGCTGTACTAGTTGGGGGCCTTGGATCTAGCATGTATGAAGTCTTGGGTTCGATTTCCTCAGTACCACACATACAGAAAAAGCCAGACGTGGCATTTGTGGCTCAAGTGGTAGAGTGCCAGCCTTGAACAAAAGAAGCTCAGAGTCAGTGCCCAGGCCCTAAGTTCAAGCCTCAGGATTTAGGAAATTCTCTCTTTATCTAATTGTCCCATAGTCCCATGGAACTCTTAATTTTTTCTTCAATCACTTTTGTCTCCACTGTTCAAATTGGTTAAATTCTATGATTTTCCCCTAAATTTCACTGATTTTTATCTTCTATCCTCTTCCTTCTACCACTGAGCTTACTTATTGACCAAACTTTCATTTTGCTTTAATTATTATAATTTTCTTTCCTATAAATTCATCTTAGTTCATTTTTCATATCTTCCATTCATTTGCTTAGATTTAATGGCTTCTATAATTGCCTGATTTAAGCATTTTATAATGCCTTAAAATCCTTTCCAGATAATTCCAGTGTGTTATCTTTTTGTTGGCTTTTATTGTTCATGCTGTGAATTTTATGATTCTTAATATGGCAAACAATTTTTAAATTGAATCTTGGATACTTTGATTATATTAGTAGCCTTTTGATCCTATCTAACTCTTTGTTTTTAACAAGGAGTCAGTAATTCTGTATTGCTTTACAGTATAGACTCTGGCTTCCTTTTCTAGCCTCAAGTTCTAATAAAGGATTTTATGAGTCCTTGAAATGACATCATAATCTAAGTCCTTCTCCTGTATCTCACAAAAATTCCCTGGCTGTGATTTATGTAGGGGCCATCATTATTTTCTGTCACTGGCTGAACTCTTATAAGTGGGGAAGGAAACAGAAGTGCCAATTAACCATGATTTATACCTCCTCATTTAGTGTCTTTGTTGAGGGACGCATGTGATGATTCAAGTCTTCATAAGCCTTCACTGACATGACACAAAGGATGGGGTGAATGGAGTGAGCTCATTAGTCTGACTTGTGTTGCTGTGTTTAGCTGCATCCATGCAAGCAGAGCTAGGAAATCCTCTGTTTGCCAGGCCACACTGTCCTTGTAGGAGGCAGTGGTGAAGCCTAGCTATGACTTGTCTCACTTGTTTTTCAGTCCTGGGGCTTGAACTTGGGGTCTAGGGGATGCCCCTGAGCTTTTATTGTCCAAGACTAGAGCTTCACTTCTGGTTTGAGGAAGGTTAATTGGAGAGATTAAGAATCAAATAGATTTTCCTGCCTGGGCTGCCTTTGAACTGTGATCCTCAGATCACACCTCCTGAGTAGATAGGATTACAGGTGTAAGCCACCAGCACTAGACTTTGGTCTCACTTTTTTAGCACCTTGTTATCTCTCATTGCTGCTGGAAAAGGGTGGAGATTCAGCTTGTGCTGGACCTGATTACCCTGACAGAACTGGAACAGTATTTTTTCCACCCTGCTGGATGGGAAAATGAAAATTCAGCTGTCCACTCCACTCTATTGCCCAGCCAGGGAACTTGGAGATTCACTTGCTTCTTCCCAGAGGGGCTTGTTACACAAAATAAGGTCTTCACTGGGTCGTGGTAACACTATCCCCATAGGAGTATCAGATTGCCAGTGACTGCTTCCACCAGGTGAGGATGGAGGTAACTCTTTGTTGACTGGGATGACACAATAGAGTTGGAGGAATGGGGGAGGATGAAACATTGCCGTCTGCTCCTGTGAGGTGAAGGTGATGTAGAATGGACAGGCACTACTGACATCATAGGGGAGAGAGTGCGTTGGAGTATGGATTTCCATTGGTGTTTGTCTGAAGTAGAATGGAAATTGCCAGAGATAATCATCCATTTCCCAGTTCTTTACTTAGGAGGAAACAAGTCTTTCATTAGAGATTTATTTGTGATTATTTCCAGTTCTGGGCTGAAGGCTTCAGTACCACTCTGTTCCCAGATATATTTGAAGTGATAAGGAAACACAAGCAAATCAATTCTGTAATGCTCTTTGAGTCCTAAAATCCCTTTTCTTGCCACATTTCTGATTTTCTTAAGATTTTTGTTGTTGTTTTAGCATCTAGGCTTTGTTATTTGTAAGAGAGAGGACATAGAAGACAGAGACTATTTTACTGTGATCAAATCTAATTTATGTAATTTGTTGTATTAGGGGTACTAGAGTTCAAATTCTTTTTTGCTTTTCCTTGGCTTTACATCCTTGTGGCTGGTGCTCTACCACTTGAAGCATGCCTCTAATATGACATTTTGCTGGTTATTTTGGAGATAGAGTCTTGTAAATGTCCTTGTCTTGGATGGTTTGGAGCTGCCATCCTTTAGATCTTATCCTTCTGAGTACCAAGGATGTCAGGCATGAGGCCCAATTCATATAACTTTTATTTGAGACATGGTCTTGCTGTGTAGACCAAATTGGCCTTGAGCTCTCTTGCCTCAGCTTCTCATCTACCCACTTGTATTACAGGTAGACTCTGCCACACCCAATCTTTAGGAAACTGTGTGTGTGCGTGTGTGTGCACATGTGCCAGTCCTGGTGCTTGAACTCGGGGCCTGGGCACTGTTCCTAAACTCTTTTGCTCAAGGCTAACTCCCTATTACTTGAGGCACAACTCCACGAGCAGATTTTTGGTGGTTAAATGGAGATAAAAGTCTCATGGGCTTTTCCTGCTCAGGCTGGCTTCAAACTTGATCCTCAGAACTCAGCCTCCTGAGGAGCCAGGATTATAGGTGTGAGCCACCCACCAAAAGAGAGCTGGAACCTACTTTTTGTGCCAGTGCTGGGGCTTGAACTCAGGGCTTGGGTGCTGTGCCAGAACTTTTTTGCTCAAGACTATCATTCTACCATTTGAGTTACTGGCTTTCTTTTTTTTGGTCATTAATTGGTAATAAGTGTCTCATTGTCTTTCCTGCTGAGGCTGACTTCACATTGCGATCCTCAGATATCAGCCTACCAAATAGCTAAAATTACAAGTGTGACTCACAGGTGCCTAGCCTGGAAGGAAACTTTTTTAAACCGAGGAGATCTTATCTATGGTGCTGGAATTCAAGGTAGTAACTATCCTTGAGGGAATGGGGATTCGCAAGGGGAAAGAGGAGGTGCTTCAAGAAGGATGGGGAAGTATGGATTCTTACTCTGGGAAATGCTTACATGGGTCTGTTCAACTTAAGAATTTATTGACATGCTTTTTATACTTTTTAATATGTTATTTTTAATGAAAAATAACGAATACATGTGCAATCTGAAACAAAACTCAGATCGTCAAGCAAAAAGAATAGTTTATGAAGTATACAGTATTTCTACACATTTTCTAAATATATTTAGTATGTGTATGAATGTAGATATGTATGTTTGTATGTATGTGTTACACAGGAAGAAAAGTTATTATGGAACTATAAATTATATGTTATTGACAGTACTCCTCTCTCTCTCTCTCTCTCTTTTTTTTTTTTTGGTCTGATGTGGGGCTTGATCTCGGGGCCTGGGCACTGTCCCTGAGCTCTTCAGCTAAAACTCTCCCACAATGAGCCACAGCACTTCTTCCAGTTTTCTAGTGGTTAATTGCAGATAAGATTCTCATAGACTTTTGAACCTGAGCTGGCTTTGAACCATGATCCTCAGATCTCAGACTCCTGAGTAGCTAGGATTACAGGCGTGAGCCACCGGCAACTGGCAACTCATCTTTGATCAGTGGAACTTTGAGATTTTTCTCTTCCTAAAATGTTTTGATATGTTCCTAATTTCTTATCATGGGCTGGGAACACTTCCTTTAATTATTTTCTTAGGTCTACATAAGTGTAAGATTGAAGCCAGATGCTTTAGGCTTAAGCCTGTAGTCCTACCAGGGAGGCTGAGATCTGTGAATTATTGTTCAAAGCAATCTTGGCCAGGAAGACTGTGAGACTCTTATCTCCACTAAACTACCAATAGAGCCAGAAGTAGAGTTGTGGTTCAAGGGGTAAGGTGATAGCCTACAGTGACCAAACCCTGAGTTCAAGTCGGTATTACCACACAAACAATAGAATAGAATTTGAGGATCATGGTTGGAAGCCAGCCTGGGCAGAAAGTCCCTGCAAGACCCTTATCTCCAATAAACTACTCACAAAAGCTGTAAGTGGTGCTATAGCTCAAGAGTTAGAATACGAGCCTTGATCTCAAAAAGGCTCAGGGATAGAGCCCAGACCCAAAGTTCAAGCTCCAGGACTAGTAAAAAAAAATCAAAGGGCTACAGGTATGTCTCAAGTGGTAGGGTGCCACCTGTGAGCAAGAAATTCAAAACCTTAAATTCAAATTCTAATACCATTATCAGCACAACCATGTTCATTGCAGCATTATGCACCATAGTCAAGATATAGAACCAACCCATATGCCCCTCATTAGATGAATGGATCAAGAAGATGTGGTACTTACACACAATGAAATTCTATGCTGCCATCAGAAAGATTGGCATTGCCCCATTTGTAAGGTCATGGAAAAACTTAGAAAAAATATTAGGTGAAGTAGGCCAGATCCAAACATAGGCTCCATGGTTTCCCTCGATGTAATAAATAGTATACATCTAGGATTCTTCTAGTAGAAAATCATAATAGCTCAAAAGCTATGTACATATGGTCATATAGGATGAGGCTAAGAAAAATGAACTCCAGGATATGGAAACAAGAGGTTTATTTTTGTGATTGTTCTTAAAGTACTAGGTGAAGTTATTTGTTTTCTCTTCTTTTCTGCTTATGGCTTATCTCATGCTGTTATAGTATCTGAATATGGTACATGGTATATTCTACATATGTTTATTTCTTTATTTGAAAAAGGGAAGGTAGCCAGCAGGGCTACAGTGGCTCAGGCCTGTAATCCCAGCTACTCAGGAGGCTGAGATCTGAGGATCAAGATTAAAAGCCAGTCTGGGCAATACAAAGCCAGAGATTATTATCTCCAGTTAATCACTGGAAAACGGGAAGTGGGGCTATGACTCAAGGACAGGATGCTAGCCTTGAGCTGAAGAGTTGAGGGACAGCACCTAGGCCCAGGGGTAAGGTGGTAGCCTTGAGCTGAAGAGCTCAGGGACAGTGCCCAGGCCAGAGTTCAAGGCCCATGACCTCCCCCCAAAAGAAAGAAGAAAGAAAAAGGGAAGGTAAGGGAAAAACAAGATGAGTGGGAGGGAGTTGGGGGAGGGAAAGTGGGTGAAAAACATGGAAAGGGGTAACAGTATTCAATAAGTAATATGCTGGGAGGGAAATGGGGACAGAAGCATGAGAAAGGGTATCAACATGTGAGAAGTAATGTACTTACAAGTTGGTGAATGTAACTGTAACTCCTCTATACATTACCCTGAAAATAAAAAAATAAAACATAAAAAAATAAACAAGTAATGTACCTACTACCTGGTGAATGTAACTGTAATCTCTATGTACATCACTCCAACAATAAAATTAAAAAATAGATAAATGAAAAAAAAGAGAATGAATATTGGATATCTTTTTACTCTATATGCATATATAAATACATATTAAAAGATTCAATTTATAAGTTAAATTTTCTTAATCACTGTGACTGTAACAGAATGTGTTCAATAAAGTTTGGAGGAGTAAATGAATGACTTCTCGTATCATTCACCCATTCCAAGGCATATACTAAATGCCTACAATGTGTCATTCACTCTGGATTCAGAAATACTGTACAATAGGATCCTCATTTTCACAGAGATTATTATCTGGACAAATTCAGCAAACTGGTCTTAGTCAATAGAAATCTAATGTGATTTTAATGATATCCAGTTCACATACTAAAATACTGAATTTGATGCATTTTAGTATTTTAATACTGTTGTACATGCATCATCACTATTTAATTGCAGAACATTTTAATGACAAGAAACCATATGTCCATTAGAAGTTCCTTTGCAGTTCAATTTCCCGATCTTGACAGCCAATGTTCGTTTTTATTTTTCTATGGATTTCTTATTCTATATATTTTATAGAAATATAACTACATCAGATGTAGCCTTTTGTATTTGCCTTCTTTTATTTTATGTGTTGCTATCTATGTTGTGACATGTTTTTAGTATTTCATGTTTTTGCTTTGTGCCAGCACTAGGGTTTATATCAGGGGCTCAAGTTCTCACTTTACTTTCTCATGGCTTGTTCTCTACCACTTGAGACATGACTTTAACCCTGCTTTTTGTTGCTTACTTGGAAATGGAGTGTTGTGGACTTTAGTTCCAACTATACACCAAATCCTACCCTTTGACCTTATTTCCTAAAGACAAATTTCCCTCAGATTCTGAAAACATTTTCAACCTTCTTGAGAGTCACATTAATATCCTAAGAAATTCTCATGTGCAGAGCATACTTTTCATGCCTTTGTGATATGAAATTTCCCTCTGGTTGACCTTCTGTAGACCAAAATTGGGTGAGGCTCCATCTTCATCTACAAGGGACCACATAACTTACAATGACCACCGTCACTGAGAATTTCTTTTCTCTTATTTTGATTTAATAGCTGGGTTTTTCTGCCTGAAAGCAAGCAGTCACTATTAGTAACTGCTTATTGGGTAGCATGATCTTTGAGTCAAACATTTTTTGTACTATAATTGCTAAGCTGTACTGAAGCCTCTGTTAATAGATTCAACACATTTAAGTCGGGAGTTTAGACAATTGACAGGAATAATGGGAGTAACATCCTCTTTAAATTGGCCTTGTGTTGTTTGTCTCAGTCCAGATTTACCTGAGGTTGGAAGTGAATGCAGGAGAACTTGCCTACCAAGCACAGGACTTTGTGATTGATCTCTAGCACCACAAAAATAGGAATGAAATGTGTCTGGATTCTAGCATAAATTTGGAATGATGCTAGGTTCAGAAGAATGACTCTGATCTTGTGAGACAGATTGATTGTGCATTTCAACTAGGCATTGGGCCTCAGTGTACACAGTGTTCAGGAGAAACACTTAAGGTTTTGTGGCTTGGATCAGCCTATTTGGATGGTGACTCATGGAAGACAAGTTATTAAAAAATGAAAAAAGCAGTTATGTGGGTGGGAGACAGAATGAAGTTATATGTGATGTGCTGAGATTCACACTTTAAAAAGCAAGTGACTCACTATGATCATTCAAATTCCTTTGTTACAAATTGGATACCAGGAGCTCATGCCTGTAACCCTAGCTACTCAGGAGGCTGAGATCTTAGAATCTTGGGTCAAAGTCAGCTCACACAGAAAAGTCTATGAGACTCTTATTTCCAATTAACCATCAAAAGATACCCCAAAACAACAAAAACAAAAACAAACCAGAAGTGAAGTATGGCTCAAATGGTAAAGTATCAGCATTGAGAAAAAAAAGCAAAACAAGACTATAAGGTGCCCAGTTCAAATCTGAGTAACAGTACAAATTTCTTTGTTACTGCTGTGTCTATGTCTGTGCCATACAATTATCTTGATCTTTTTCTTTTTGAAATATTTTTGTGGGTCATGGAGCTTGAACTGGGCCTGGGCACTGTCCCTGAGCTCTTCAGCTCAAGACTACCACGCTACCCTTGAGCCAAGCTCCACTTCCTGTTTTCTAGAGGTTAATTGGAGATAAAAATCTCATGTCCTTTTGTGCCTGGGTTGTCTTTGAACCCAGATCCTCAGATCTCAGCCTCCGGAGTAGCTAGGATTACAGGCATAAGCTACTACACTGGCTTGCTAATCTATTTTTTGTAATGCTAATTTCAACAGCTTCTTAGCCTGATTATCTTCTCACCTCCATAGAAACACAATGTACTTTTACCTGGCTGTTCATAGGACATACAAATCAGCTATATGTACCACCTCCAGGAACTTTGATGGCTATGTTCTCAGAACCTAGCATATAAGTACATGTGAATATATATAAACATATAAATGGGCATATATCTACATAAGCAAAATATTGTAATAGTCTATATACATATACACTTATCTGAATATATATATATTGAATACATATATTCTATATACAGACACATACATGTGTATATAGGTGTTTGTGTACACAATCTTCTCAAGAACACATGGACCATTCCCCATGATAGACTATTTGTTAGGCCCTAAGTCTTTTGTTGCCTGTACTAGGACTTGGAATCAGAGCTTTATATTCTTGCTCAGTTTTCTTGTTCTCGGCTGGAGCTCTACCACCTGAACCATGCCTCTAGCCTAGTGTTTTTTTCTAGCTAATTGAAGATGGGCTCTCACATCCTTTTCTGCCTAAGCTGGCTTTGAATTGAGATCCTCCAGGTGTTAACCTTACAGGTGCAAGCCACCAACAAGCTTAAGAAAACAGAAATAATCTCAAATCATTTTTCTGAGCACAATGGTATGAGACTAGATATGAATAACAGGAAATTTACTAAAACGTAGACATTAAGCAGCTTCGTTCTGAACAATTACTAGGTCAATGAAATCAAAAGGGAATCTGGGTGTGGGGGCTCACGCCTGTAATCCTAGCTACTCAGGAGGCTGAGACCTGAGGATCACAAATCAAAGCCAGCCCCGGCACTAAAGTCCATAAGACTTTAATCTCCAGTTAACCACCAGAAACCAGAAGTGGCTCTGTGGCTCCAGGGATAGGGCAGTAGCCATGAGCTGAAGAGCTCAGGAACAGCACCCAGGCCCAGAGTTCAAGTCCCAAACTGACAACAGAAAAAAATAATCAAAAGGGAAGCAAAATGAGGGGTTGTGAGCAAAGGAAAATACACATACAACATACTAAAATTTGGAGACTAGCAAATGCCTTTATAAGGGGGAACTTTATAGTGATAAATACCCACATAAAAAAAGAAAAGACCTCATGTAAACAGCACAGTTTCTCACTTCATGTAACTAGAAAATAAGATCTTAAAAAAGAGTTCAGAGTCAAGCAAAGGAAGGAGAAAAATATTAGAATGGAGACAAATGTTATAGAGACTATAAAAACAAGAAAGATCATTGAAACTAACAGTTAAATTTTTGCTAATACTAGAGTTTGAATTCAGCACCATAGCTTTTGTAGGCAGGCACTACCACTTGAGCCTTGCCCCTAGCTTTTTGCTTCAGTTTGGTTTTAGATAGGGTCTTAAGGTTTTTCCTGGGTCCCAACTCAGGTCCCTACCTTTGCTCTTGAGTGGCTGAGAAGGTTGGTTGATCATTTCACACTACCAGATTTGATTTTTAAAAATAAAATTAACCTACCTTTGGCTGGACTAACAAGAGCAAGAGAGGCTTGGGGTTGGGCATGCTTGTACATTAGGAGGCTGAGATAGGAGTTTTGAGAGTTCAGGGCCACCTTAGGCTACACAGAGTTTGTGAGCCAGTCTGAACTTTTAAAATATTACATGCCACAACAAATAGTAAGTTGTTTCTGGGATGCAAGAATAATTCAATATGTGTTTATTAATAAATAGGATATGATATTAATAGATTAAGATAAAAATTATGTGATTAGGACCAGGAGTTTGGCCTAGTGGTAGAGTGCTTGCCTAGCATGCACAAAGGCCTGGGTTCGATTCCTCAGTACCACATACACAGAAAAAGCCAGAAGTAGTGCAGAAGTAGTGCAAAAGTAATGTAGAATGTTTTGACAAAAAGAAGAAAGGT
This sequence comes from Megascapheus bottae, assembly GCF_031878675.1. Lineage (NCBI taxonomy): Eukaryota > Metazoa > Chordata > Mammalia > Rodentia > Geomyidae > Megascapheus > Megascapheus bottae. The sequence continues at coordinate 31,703,917 of NC_143547.1, read as the reverse complement.
TCATATAGGAAAAAAAGGAAGGATAATCTGCTTTGTTTGCATCTGACAAGATGTTATGTGTAGAAAATGCTATACATCCAATAAAAAAAAAACTTGTTAGACAGAATAAATGAATTCAGTTGAGGTCCTCAACCAGATCAATATACTCAAAGGAATAACATTTCTGTACACTAACAATGAGCTATTTGAAAAGGAAGTTAGGAGATTTGTTTCAAGAATATAAATTTATTTATCATAGCATCAAAAATATACTTGGCAGTATAGTTAACCAGAAAGGAGAAACACTCACACACACTCAAAACTACAGAACATTGATGAAAGAAAATTTTTTTTACCAATGTAGGGAAAGTTTCACCTAGTTTAAATTATTTTAAAAATAGGCTTAACACCTCCCCCCCCCACAAAAAAAAACCTAGTGAAGGACTGGGAGCGAGAGTGCTTGCCTAGCATGCACGAAGCCCTGGGTTCAATTCCTCAGTATAACATACACAGAAAAAGCCAGAAGTGGTGCTGTGACTTAAGTGGTAAAGAGCTACCTTTGAGAAAGCCCAAAGACAGTGCCCAGACCCTGAGTTCAAGTCCCAGGATTGGCAAAAAAAAACTAGTGAAGAAGAATAAACCAATGGAAAATATAAGGAAAGACACAATACATGTAAGGCAAAGGAATAGCATATAGTAATGATGTATAATAGATTAAAAGTATATTTTTCCTGGTTTTCTAAAACATTAATAACAGCATTAGCTAACATAAAGAAAAAGAAGAGAAAGCAGATGCATATAAAATTAGGAATTACAAGGGAGGAAAAACTGTTGAGTTAGAATAACAATTAAACAACCACTGAGCAAGCCAGGTGCTGGTCACTTATGCTTGTAATCCTCTAGCTAGTCAGGAGGCTGAGATCTGAGGATCGTGGTTGAAAGCCAGCCAGGGCACAAAAGTCCATGAGGCTCTTATCTCTCATTAACCACCAGAAGAGGCACTGCGGCTCAACGTGATAGAGCACTAGCCTTTAGCTGAAGAGCTCAGGGACAGTGCCCTGGCCCAGAGTTCTAGCCCCATGACTGACCAAAACAAAAAAAAAAAAATCACTGAGCTTAGCGAGGTACCACTGGCTCACACCTATAATCATAGCTCCCAGGAGACTGAGAGCTGAGCATCATGGTTTGAAGCAAGCCCAGGCAGGAATGTTTGCAAGACAATTAGCCACCAGAAGGGGAGCTGTGACTCAATTGGGAGAGTGCCCAGGCCCTGAGTTCAAACCCTAGAGGCTAGATTGCGTGTGTGTGTGTGTGTGTGTGTGTGTGTGTGTGTGTGTGCGCACATGAGTGTCAGTGCATTTCAGTAAGCCTTCATTTATAAAAGTAAGAAAGTAAAATTTAAACTTTATGAGGTCAATAATTTCTTAGGGAAACATGTCTTACCAAAAGTGACACCAATAGATATAGAAATCTTAAATAGACCAATTTAATCGTAGAAATGAAGGAAGGAAGGAAAAAAGGAAGAAAGAAAGGGGGGAGGGAGGGAGGAAGGGAGAGAGAAAAGAAGAAGGAAAGAAGAGAAAAGCCATAATGTCTTACACCTGTAATCTTATCCACTTGAGAGTTGACAGGTCAAGTTGATTGCCTAGTTCAGGCAAAAAGTTCTAGAAACCATATCTCAAAACAATAATCTGGGTGTGAAAGTTCATATCTGCCAAACCAGCTACCCAGGAAGTGTAATAGGAAGCCTGTGGCCAGTCTGGGCATGAGTAAGACCTAAACCCCAAATAAAGCAAAATAGGCTGCAGGTGTGGCTCATATGGTAGAGCTCTTGCATAGTTCAAACTCTAATAACACAAAAAGTAATAATAATTTTTACAAAAGAAGTTCAAGGCCCATATGGTTTCAGAGGGATTCTTTCAACTTTCCAAGATGATATAGTCCCAGCAATTCTCCCTCAAATTTTGAAATATTGAAAAACCAAAAACCACTGTTTAGCATTTTGTTATCCATAAAAAACCACACCATGAAGACTAAAAATAGGATATTATCATTTACTATACTAGTAAACAAATTTAATGTTTAAAAGTATACTGCAGTGAAGACCATTTTATCCCAAGAATGCATTAGTCAGTGCAATTAAGCAAAAAAAAAAAAGGAAAAAAGCAAATAAAAAAAAAACCTGGTAATAGCATAGGGATGTGCAAAAATGAAGGAAGATTCATATGGTTGATATGAATGTATAACTGGGAAATCCTAAAGAATTAGTGGTAAGAATAACTCAATAAAACAATTCATTTCAGGAGTAATCTATAAAATTAATGTAAAGAAAACCAACAACCTTCATTTTTTTTGCCAGTCCTGGGGGTGAACTCAGGGCTTGGGTACTGTCCGTAAGCTTTCTCAAGGCTTTCTACCACTTGAGCCACTGCACCATTTCCAGCTTTTTTGTGTATGTGGTACCGAGTAATAGAACCCAGGGCTTTGTGTATGCTATGCAAACACTCGACCCCTAGGCCATGCTCCTGGCCCCATCAACCTTCTTTACACAAATAATAACTAATTAGAGGACAAAATATTAGATAAATCCCCAGTTGCAACTGCAATGATAGAGCATTTTCAGATCCAAGTTTAAAATGTTTTTTTTTCCTTAAGAAGATAGATCTCATGTCAACTATTCACACCATAGTAAAAATAAATAGAAATACATTTATACTGGGTATGATAGATCATGTTTGTAATCCTACTTCCTTTGTGGCTGAGAGGGAGGACTGAGGTTCAGAGACAATCTGGGCAAAAAGAGTAGTTCATAAAACTCCATGTCTATCAATAAAAGATGCCTGTCATTCTACCTAGCCAGGGATTTCAGTCCAGGCTAGCCTAGGTAAAATGTGAGACCCTAAGGCTGGGAGCAGGTGACTCACATCTGTAATCCTAGCTACTCAGGAGGGCCAACCCAGGCAGGAAAGTTTGCAAGACTCTTATCTCCAATTAATTAATCACCAAAAAGCTGCAAGTGGAGCTGTGGCCCAAGTGGTAGGGAGCTAATCTTGAGCAAAAATGCTTGTGGATAGTATCTGGGTCCTGAGTTCTAGCCCCAGGATTGGCACACCAAAAGAGAGTCTTATAGGACACACACACATACACACACACACACACACACACACACACACACACACCAAAAAAAAAGAATAAAAGAAACAAGGAGGAACTATCCATGGAAGACATTTAAAAATAGTATGGAGTTTTATAGCGTAGATAATGGAGATTTGTCTTATAAAAGCCCATGAGGCATAGTGAGGCAGAATAGAAAACAGAAATAAACACACGTACAAATGGAATGGAACCTTAGTGTATAATAAAGGTGGTATCTTAGTACACTGGGACAAAAATAAGTATTTAAAATAAATGGTGCTTTCTCTACTAGATAAACATCTGGGGTGGAGGAAAGAAAATTAGACACACCTGCACCATTCACAAAAATAAACTTCAAACAGATAATAATCTAGACAGAAAAAAGAAATACCATAAAGTGGAATTTTATTTTTTTAATCTTCACTAATATACATTAACTACACAAGAAAGATTTCATGGTGGTATTTCCACGCAGGTACATAATGTATTACAATCAGTTATTCTGCCACCCCATCAAGCTCCCTTATCTCCATTACCACTTCTTAATACAATTTCAACAGGATTTGTTGTTCCATTTTCATACTTGCCAATAATCCATTTAGATCAGATCAATCCTCTTTTACTCTAGTTAGCCCAACTCCTTATTATTAGTACCCATCCCTACAATAAAGGCTACTTCTCTTTTCCCTCCCCAACAGCTTTAATAGAGGTTCTTTATGCTGTTTTCATATATAGTTGCAGTGATCTCAAAATTACTCATGCTCTGTTTTTCTCTTTCCTTTTCCCCCTCCTAGTCCCTTAGTTAGACTCATGTTATTTATATAGCATATTATATGGAGAGATTTATACACATATATAGAATTACATATATGGGCATATATATGTATATTTTATGAAAAATATATATGTTTAGCTTATATAAATGAGTGAAAACATACAATATCTTGTTTTTTGAGCTTGGATTGTATAGCTCAATATAATGTCTTCCAACTGCCTCCATTTTTCTATGTTGGAAATTTTTTTCAGCTGGGTTATGAAAAAGATCGTGAAATGTGTTTAGTAACACTTTTCAAAAGGATGATTTTTTTCATGAACAAAAAAATCCCCAGCATAAACAAAACCAAATTTTATTGATTGAAATGGTGGTGCACACCTTTAATTTCAGCACTGGAGAGGTATAGGTAGAAGAGAATGGTGAATTAGAAGCAAGACCTTGTCTTAGAACACCAAATGAGTGAATGAATGAATGAATGAATGAATGAACACTAACAAATTGGGATTTGAACTCTCATAGCCTTGAGCTTATGAGTACTCTATTACATGCTCCAGCCCCTTTTTACTTCAGATATTTATTTTTATTTTTATTGTTTTGTGGCCAGTCCTAGGCCTTGAACTCAGGGCCTAGCCACTATCTTTGTGCTTTCTCAAGGCTAGCACTCTACCACCTGAGCAACACCCCACTTCTGACTTTTTCTGTGTATGTGGTATCAAGGAATCAAACCCAGGGCTTCGTACATGCTAGGCAAGCACTTTACCACTAGGCCAAACTCTCAGCACCTATTTCAGTTATTCTTTCAAATAGAATGGCATGTTTATGTTTACTATCTGGGATGACATGTGCCTACCACCATGTCTAGCTTTTATTGGTTGAGATGGGGTCTTAGGAACTTTCTGTGCTGGCCTCAAATCAATCCTCCTGATCTCTGCTTTTCCAGGGGCTGCAACTTATATGTATAAGCCATGTAGACTACTTTCTTTAATATAGAGAGAATTCTTTTTAAAAAAAAGTGCAAAAGAAAATGAGTTTCTTCAGAAATCACACATTTCTGAAGTTTGCTTGTTTCCTTAATAGTAATGGATCTATCACTATCAAATCCAAATTGAACTAAGTCATTCTGTTTACCTTCATAATAGAACATTTCACAGTGTGGCTGAGTTAATGAACTATTTTGTTTTATGGTCTTAATTGATTTGGCCCATATGCATTAAGCATAGTACATTAAGCACTATGAATCAGTTGCTACCAAATGCATTTAGAAAATGCCATGATGGATCTTTTCTAATAGCAAGAACAGATAAGAAAATAATATATGACCCTAATATGTGAATCCTCTCCTGACCTTCTCCACCCTAGATACTGCTGCTGTTTCTCTTTGTCTCCTTCTGGTGCTGGCTCTGTCTTTGTCTCACTTTGTATTTCTCTCTCTCTCTCTCTCTCTCTCTCTCTCTCTCTCTCTCTCTCTCTCTCTCTCTCTCTCTCTCTCTCTCTCTCTCTCTCTCTCTCTCTCTCTCTCTTTCTCTCCTCCCCACAGTGCTCTCCATGCTATCAGGTGCAATTCTGGCAGCCCTCCAAAATCATATGATTTCTCACCTACTATGTTATAGGAACATCTGTCAACACCAATAGTCTCCATTGTAAATAATACAATGGGTGTTTATCAGCTATCATTTCATTTTAAGTAAAACCCATTCAATGACTGAGCCCTCCTGACAGTTCTCACTTCTTATTTCCTCTTAGGCCAGTATCTGTCTTTCTTCCTTTATTTCCGAGCACGTGTGTGTGTGTGTGTGTGTGTGTGTGTGTGTGTGTGTGTGTGTGTGTGTGACAGTCCTATGACTTGAATTCAGAGGCTAGGTGCTATCTTTGAGCTTCTTTTGCTCAAGGCTAGCACTCTACCACTTGAGCCACAACTTCACTTCCAATATTTTTTTGTAGTTCATTGAAGAGTCTTACTTTTTCTGCCAAGGCTGGTTTTGAACTGTGATTCTCAGATCTCATTCTCCTGAGTAGCTACGATTAAGGCGTAAGCCACTAGGACTTCCTTCCTTCCTTCCTTCCTTCCTTCCTTCCTTCCTTCCTTCCTTCCTTCCTTCCTTCCTTCCTTCCTTCCTTCCTTCCTTCCCTCTCTTATCTCTTCTCTTTCCTTTCTTTTATGCCGGTCCTGAGGAATAGACTCAGAGCCTAGGTGCTGTCTTTGAGCTTTTGTGCTCAAGACTGGTGCCTTTCCAATTGAACCATAGCAGCTCCACTTCCAGCCTTTTGTTTTAGTAGTGAATTGGAGATAAGAAATTAATGAACTTTCCTTCCAGGCTTGCTTTGAACTTGGATCATCAGATCTCAGCCTCTTGAGTAGCTAGAATTACAGGGATAAGGCATGGCACCTAGCTTCCTTCAGTATTATTTTCTTCTTTTTTTTAAGGTTAAATAAAATAGATTTTGAGATGCGCATCTGCTGACTTGAGTATGGAGTTAAGATCTATAAGCCAAGGACATAGGTTACCTATAGAAACTGGGAAAGGAAAAAAGAATGAATCCTTCCTTAGAGACTCCAGAAGAAATACAGCCTTAACTGACCCCTAAATTTGGCCTTTTACAAACTCCAGAAATGTAAGAAAACAATTGTGTATTGCCATAATCTCTAAATGTATAACTATATGACAAAGCACTGACAGGAATCTAGTACATTTCAGTTGTGGGACTTGAATTTGGGGCTTGGGCACTGTCCCCGAGCTCCTTCAGTTCAAGTCTAGTGCTCTAATCCTTTGAGCCATAGCCTGACTTCTGGTTTCCTAGTAGTTAATTGGAGATAAGACTCTTCGATTAACTTCCCTGCCCAAACTGGCTTCACATCACGATCCTAGATCTCAGCCTCCTGAGTAGCATGAGATACCAGCAACCTGGCCCTTCAGTATTTTTTAGTGGAGAATGAGTAGCCAAATATTTCTTACTAACTGGAATAGCACACACTCAACTGATTTCTAGGCTTTTCCACTTGGAGCTTTAATGTACCACAAATTCATTGAGCGAATAAATGAAATCACTTCTTTCCCATTCCCATTTTTCCTTAATTCTCAGCCCCCTACCTGTTAGGCCGTTTTCAGTGATGACAACCATGAATGAAAACTATTCATTTCCCATCTTTATTTAGTTGATTCCCACTGTGAATATTGGCTGATTCTATGACCACAGGATGAAGTAGGGGCAACGGTGCACCAATTCTGTGTCTATGACTTAAGAAGGCCCAACAGTTCCAGGAGTGTGGCCCTGTGCCAAGCAAGCATGAAGCCCTGGGTTGGATCCCTCGGTACCACATACATAGAAAAAGCTGGAAGTAGGGCCAGAAGTTTGGCCGAGTGGTAGAGTGCTTGCCTAGCATGCACAAAGTCCTGGGTTCGATTCCTCGGTACCACATACATAGGGGAAAAAAAAGCTGGAAGTGGTGTTGAGGCTCAAGTGGTAGAGCTCTAGCCCTGAGAAAGTCCAAGGACAGTGCTCAGGCCCTAAGCTCAAGGCTAGGACTGGCAAAAAAAGCCAGAAGTAGTGCTGTGGTTCAAGTGGTATAGCACAAGCCTTGAAACAGTTCAAGGACAGTACCTAGGCCCTGATTTCAAGTCCCAGGACTGGCAAAAAAAGGCCCAATAGCTTTCTATCTTATACTTTTTGTCTCTGTGAATGTCCTGGGCTTGAACTCAGGGTCTGGGTGCCATCCCAAGCTTCTTTTACTCAATGCCAACACTCTTCCACTTGAGCCACAGTGCCACTTCCTGCTTTTTCTGAGTAGTTTATTGGAGATTAGAGTTTCACAGACTTTCCTGCCTGAGTTGGCTTTAAACTGTGATCCTCAGATCTCAGCCTCCTGAGTAGCTAGGACAGGCATGAGCTACCAGCGACCAGCCAAATGGTGACTGATGGAAACCACTATGTATACATGTTCACTACCCTAAGTCACCATACAACCACATTATAAATTTCTAAAACTTTCCCTTCCAGTCATCAGATTGTTCAGCCTTGCTGTTACTGCCTGAATGTGTACATCCCCTTGAGATCAATAGATCAGTGTGATGGTATTAGCGGAAGGCTTTAGACAGAGCCCTTATAAAAAGGTACATAGGCCAAATGCTGGGGGCTCACATTTATAATCCTATATCCATGACTATTTTCACCTAACCACCAGAAAGCCGGAAGTGTAAGTGTGGTTAAGAGCTAAGAGGCAGCGCCTAGGCCCTGAGTTCAAGACCCAGTACTTGTATATGTATGCATATACGTGCACTTGTGCATGCACGTACACACACACACACACACACACACACACACACACAAATAGAGTATAGAAGCTCTTCCTCCATATAATACAGCAGGATTTGGAAGTAGTGGCATCAATGTGGAATGGGCCCTTATCACATTGAATTCCTGATGCTTCCAGAACTGTAAGACATTCATATCATTTATAAATTACTCCATCTAAGGTACTTTGGAGCATCATGATTGGAGATGAGAAACTTACTATACCAGGCTCTTCTCATAAATAAGCAGGATACTCTACACATCTCTGCCTCTCACAGAAAGCCCCTCTTTCATGCAGGAGCACCTCTAGTCATCTTTGACCACAACTAACTTTTCAGCACAATCACCTGTGGTCTTCAACACCATTATTAACCATCATCACCTGTCACAGGTATGTATACATTTTTACTTTGTTTATATTATGGTATGCCCTATTATGGGTAAATTTTCCATAGGTATCCACATAACAAATGTTCCATTTATGTACCGCTGGAACATATCTTTGAATTTAAAATACAGTTTTTATAGGACCAAAAGTTACATTATAGTTTTTTCCCATGGTTTTTATATGTTCTGATATCTCTGTGTGTGACCCCCATTGTCCCTATTCAAGTAAAAGTAAATGGACTGGGTCTTTTTTCCATATCTAAAATGTATTTGTGTATACAAAGTGATACCACTATTTGACTGCCTATATAGTTTCCAAATTGTTTTCCTATTACGGCTCTATCAAATGTCTACAAACTTAGTGACTAAAAATGTATTTATAGCTCATTTCAGGAGTCTAGGAATATGAAATTGTACTACTGGGATAAAAGAATCAATGAGGTGGAGGTTATATATCCTTCAGGATGCTCTAAGGGAAAATGCATTTTCTTTTCCATCTCCTATATGTATCAACATTCCTTCAATCATTGATCTTTATTATATTCAAAGCCAGTCTAACTTTTCCCTGACTTCTACTTCTGTTGTCTTTAGAAACTTCCTTCCTCCCACTTACAAGGAACTATGTGATTGATTTCATTGGGCCCACCTGAATGATTCAAGATGATTTCTTCATCTTAAATCCTTAATCACATTTGCTATGTCTGTTTTGTCATATAAAGCAAAATGCATTTATAGATTCCAGGAATTAGGATTTGGGAATTATTTGGTAGCAACATTTTTCAGCTGGCCACAAAGATTCTTTTGTCTTACATGAAATTACTTTTAGTCTAGCCAGGCACAATGGCTCATCTCTGTAATTCTAGGTCCATAGCGGTGGGAAATAAGAGTATTACAGTCTGAGGCTGGACAAGATCCCAACTCTATTTCAAAAACAAACTAAAAGGACTAAGGCATGGCTTAAAAGGGAGAGTGCTTACCTAGAAATCACAAGAGCCTAAGTTCAATCCCAATACCACCAAAATCATAAATACAATTTCTGAACCCATCATAGTATCAATTGATGTCGATATTCTTATGGCAATCTAAGCGTGTGTGGGCACACACACGTACTGATACTGGGGATATTACTGGGACTTAAACTCCCAGTCAAAAAAGCCCTCACCTTTTTGCTTAAGGATGGGGTTCTACCACTTGAGCTGTGCCTCCATTTCCAGCTTATTGCTATTAAATTGAAGATAAGAGTTTCCCATACTTTTCGACCTGGATTAGCTTTGAACCTTGATCCTCAGATACCAGGCTCTTGTATCTGGTATCTGAGTCACTTGTGTCTGGCTAATTTAAGCTTTTTTTTCTGACCTGGTGTCCAAAGTGCTTCTGTCCTCTACCTGCTTCTGAATTCCAAAGTCACTTCCACATTTTGAGAGAAAGTTGCTGTTACAAAAGCACACCTCTTCTGTCACCCAAATGTACTAGTTTCCTGTCAGTGCTTTATTAAATAATAACACGTTTAGAGATTATGGCAATATATCATTATTTTCTTACATTTCTGGAGTTCGTAAAAGGCCAAATTTAGGGGTCAGTTATTTCTTCTGGAGACTCTAAGGAAAGATTTATTCTTTTTCCTTTCCCAGTTTTTTTTTGCCAGTCCTGGGCTTGAGCTCAGGGCCTGAGCACTGTCCTTGGACTTTCTCAAGGTTAGAGCACTACCACTTGAGCCTCAGCACCACTTCTGGCTTTTTTTCTATGTATGTGGTATCAAGGAATCGAACCCATGCCTTCGTGCATGCTAGGCAAGCACTTTAACAACTAGGCAAAACTGCCGGCCCCACCTTTCCCAGTTTCTATTGGTAACCTATACCTTGGCTTATAGATCCTAATTCCATATTCACGCAAACAGAAGGGCATCTCAAAATCTATTTTAGTTAACCCTTATTACTACCATGTTCTCCTGCTCTAAACCTTACCCTTCTACACTCCTCTATGATTACATTGTTTCTACCTGGAAAGGCCAAGATAATTTTCCTCATCTCAAGATTCTTAATTTAACCCCTGCCACACCTATGTTGCTATATATGGAGTGTATTCACAGATTCTAGGGATTAAGATATGGGAATCTATTATCCAGCCTACAATATTCTTCAGCTTTGGTTCTCCCATCTCTATCTCAGAGTCTTCCAACTAATCTTTGACAAAGCTTTTTGGTCCCAACACAGCATTACTATTACTATTGACTTCAGATTCTCCTGATCTTCATGCCCTGCAGCAGATAGTACAATCTTCAGAATCAACTAAATTCTTCCCAGACTCAGCTGTGGCTTTCAATACACTAGCCCAGAGGGAGTTCCCCATACCTAGATAGGGAGCCAGGTACTGGTGGCTCACACCTATAATCCTAACTACTCAAGAGGCTGAGATCTGAGAATCAGAACTGACAGCTAGCCCAAGCAGAAAAATCCAAAAGTCTCATTACCATTTAATCACTAAAAAGCCAGAAGTGAAGTTATGGCTCAAGTTGTAGAGTGCTTGCCTTGAGGGGAAAAAAAACCTCAGGAAATCTGGGTGCAGTGTCTCAAGTCTGTGATCCTAGCTATTCAGGAGGCAAAGATCTGAGGATTGATGTTCAAAGCCAGTCTGGGCACTAAAGAACATGACTCATCTCCAATTAATCACTAAATGGGAAGTGGGGCTGTGGCTCTAGGGGCAGGGTGATATCCTTGAGCTGAAGAGCTCAGAGACAGTGCCCAGGCCCAGAGCTCAAGCCACATACCCCCCCAACACACACATACACACACACACACACACACACACACACACACACACTCAGGGAAAGTGCCAGGCTCCCCTGTGTTCCAACCCCTGGACCAACAATAAGTAAATAAACATGTAAGTAAATTAAATCTAGAAAAGAAGTGTGGATAGGGTTGGTAAAATAACTATAATAGATCCTTTCTTGGGGAAGCAAACATTTTTGAGCTACATAGGAATGTATATAAAATTGACACTCCCTTCAAACTGTTTTAGAAAATTAAGACGAGCCCCACAGGGGGGCAAGCATCAGACCTGCAAGATGATTGGAATAGTACAAAATGCAGAGAGAAGAACAGAAGGACTCCGGGAAGAGACAAGACCGTGCAATAGAAATTGAAGGGTTTGGCAGATTCGGGAATCTTATAGAGCAAATCAGTATGGTTGAAGGGAAACAAACAGATTGGAATGAAGTGCAGAAATGAGGGAACAGCATCCATGGCCTAACTGGATTGGAAGTGACTCTCTTGGTCCATTAACTTGCCTATGTGATTAGTTATAGTAAGAATAAGAAACATTTAATGCATATTGAGCAATGGGCAAATTGATTCACATAAAGTCCCTCCACTAAGTCTTCATCAGTATCTTGAGCAACTGTTTTTTTTAACAAGTATTATAACATTGTATAGTATTAAATGATAGGAGTAGAATGCAAGCCCAGAATCAGTGGTGCCTAAAATGTGGTATGCAGACAATAGATAGCACCTAAGAGGTTGTTAATAGCACATGCTCAAAGTTGTTGCTTTTTTCTTTCTTTCTTTTTTGGTGGATCATGGGGGCTTGAACTTGATCTAGGCACTGTCCCTGAGCTCTTCAGCTAAAGGCTACTGCCCTACCCTTGTGCGAAGCCCCACTTCCCATTTTCTAGAGGCTAACTGGAGATAAGAGTCTGAGGTTGGCTGGGAATTTGGCCTAGTGGTAGAGTGCTTGCCTAGCATGCATGAAGACCCGGGTTCGATTCCTCAGTACCATATACATGGAAAAAAGCCAGAAATGGTGCTGAGACTCAAGTGGTAGAGCTCTAGCCTTGAGAAAAGTCCAAGGACAGTGCTCAGGCCGTGAGCTCAAGCCCAGGACTGGCAAAAAAATAAAAGAGTCTGAGGTCATTTTGTGCCTGGGCTGACTTTGAACCTTGATCCTCAGATCTCAGCCTCCCAAGTAGCTGGAATTACAGGCGTGAGCCACTGCACACGTGTTTGTTGCTTTTTTCAATAATATTTGTTTATTACCCTAAAAGGAAGATTTAATCCACAAGTAGGCTGTTTTTGGAGGAATATTTTCAAAGCATAGACCAAGGGGGAAATATCATACAACTCTTCAATGGCTCTCAACAGGTAACAGCTGGAAATCAAAATTGTCTGTCCATGTCCTGGCATACCCTTTTTCATCAGTCCCAAGTCCCTCTTCTTCCCCCTACTACTTACTAAATGTATGTTCCTTATTATATATATGTTTTTTTTGCCAGTGCAGAGGCCTGAACTCAAGGCCTGTGCACTGTCCTTGGGCTTTCTCAAGGCCTAGTACTCTACCACTTGATCCACAGCACCACTTCCGGCTTTTTCTATGTATGTGGTACCAAGTAATCAAACCCGAGTCTTTGTGCATTCTAGGCAAGCACTCTTACCAGTAGGACAAATCCTGGACCCATGTTCCTTATTTTATTGACCTCTTTCTGCCGCAATTTCCTTATCCAGAAAATGAATGTATTAGGAACTACTGCACTGGATTATAATTAGGACTAAATGAATTAAAAGGTTAGAACATTTCCCTAGATAAAGAAATAAATCATATATCTATATTTATGTCTGTCTATATCATATATATATGTGTGTATATATATATAGCGCACGTGTGTGTGTGTGTGTGTGTGTGTGTGTGTGTGTGTGTGTGTGTGTGCCGATCCAGGGGCTTGAACTCAGGGCCTAGGCGCTGTTCCTGTGCTTCTTTTTGATAAAGATTCTTGCTCTACTAACTGGGCCACAGCTTCACTTCTGCGTTTTTCTGAGTTTTCTTTCTTTCTTTCTTTCTTTCTTTCTTTCTTTCTTTCTTTCTTTCTTTCTTTCTTTCTTTCTTTCTTTCTCTTTCTTTCCTTCTTTCAGCTAGTCTTTGGGCTTGAATTCAAAGCCTGAGCACTGTCCTTGGGCTTTCCAAATCAAGGCTGGTGCTCTACTACTTGAGCCACAGCACCACTTTCCACTTTTTTATGTATGTGGTATTGAGGAATCAAACCCAGATCTTTGTGCATGCTAGGAAAGCACTCTACCACTAGGCCAAACTCCTGGCCTAGAGCAGTTTCTTAGAGATAAAGAGTCTCTCAGACTTTTCTGTCTGGGTTGGCTTTAAACATCGATTCTAAGATCTCAGACTCTTGAGTAGTTAGGATTATAGGCATGAGCAACTAGCATCTAAATTTAAGTAGATTTAAAAAGAAACATGCCCAGGCTTTTGTGATTCACACCTCTAATCTGAACTACTCATGGGACTGAGTCTGAGGATTTCTGTTTTAAGCCAGCCTGGGAAGGAAAGTTTATCACTCTCCTATCCAATTAAGCACCCCTCAAAAAAAGCCAGAAGTGGAGCTGTGGCTCAAGTAGTAGAGTGCTGGCCTTGAGCAAAAAGGCTCAGAGATAGCATTCAGGCCTTGAATTCAAGCCCAAGGACCAGGAAAGGAAGAGAGAGGTGGGGGGATGAAGCAAGGAAGAGGGAAAGGGACAGGGAGAGGGAGAAGAAAAAAGGAAGGAGGAGGAAGAGGAGGAAGGGTGGGAGGGAATAGAAGGAAGGAGCAAAGCTAGGTACTAGTAGCTCATATCTATAGTCCTAGCTATTTAAGAAGCTGACTTTTTTTTGCCAGTCGTGGAGTTGAGCTCAGGGCCTGATCACTGTCCTTAGACTTTCTCAAGGTTAGAGCTCTACCACTTGAGCCTCAGCACCATTTCTGGCTTTTTTCTATGTATGTAGTATCGAGGAATCGAACCCGGGTCTTCGTGCATGCTAGGCAAGCACTCTACCACTAGGCCAAACTCCCGGCCCCAAGAAGCTAATATTTTAAGTCAGCCTGGGCAGACAAATCTGAGAGACTCTTATCTCCAATTAACCATCAAAAAATCAGAAGTAGAGGTGCCACTCAAATGGTAGAGAGCCAGCCTTGAGTGAAACAAGCCCCTTGAGTGAAACAAGCCCCAGTTTTGGTACACAAAAATGAAAAAAAGGAAAAAAAATGAATAGACAAAGCAAGCTCTTCCATAAAGATCTTCTCTTGGCTGTCCACTACTGAAGGTCTGGGTATAGAACTTTCATCATGTGCAAAGGATCTTCTCTAACTTAAGCAACACTTTCCATCTCTTGTCACCTGACACCAGCCCTCACACTACTTCACAATGTAGACAATCTGGCTTATTTCTTGGATCACATTTACATTCCCTTACTTAGTTACCAGGTCTCAAAACCTTCTTCACAAGCCACACTTAGTACTAAGTGGTAAACAAGTGTAAATGACAAGTTTTTCTTCATCTCAAACATACTTAAAGGAAAAAATTATTCACCACAAATGTACTAGCTTCAGGGAAAAACCTTAACTCTTCTATGGAGAATGGAATAGAGTAAGAAGATTCAGAAGGAGATAACCAAAGATGCACTCAGCATCACCCTGACAATAAAATACAATTTAAAAAAAGAAGCAAGCAGATTGGCTTGCCACAGCAGGTAAATGGTCAAATAAGACTTAATGGATTCGAGCAAGAGGGTGTGTTACAGCATCACAAACAGCTGGAGCATCTACCTGGGTATACTTATTTATTGCCCTCAAGTTCATGCAACCCAAAGAGTGGCTTCATACATATTTCCTGTGCCACAGCTGAGAAGCCAAGTAACAAAAGGGCTGTGCACCTTGAGTAGCAAACAAACAACAGTTTAATTCCCTTCTTCTAGAGTGAATGGCCCCAATAATTAGACTGAACCTGCCATAGTGTATTCAACTGCCTATGTGACTAGCAAAATTACTCAATATTATTTGGATATAAAAACATGCTTGGGGTATATGTCTTTCTCAACAGTTAGTAAATACATGTTTCATTATAATTCAGCATATGGGGTAAAATAAAAAGCTGTCAGTGTTTGGTATGTATAACATCCAGCCACTGAATATGTGGGAAGAAGTTTCAGGCGTGAGGAGCTCCTAGAATTGTTAGGATATGATGGAATAAAATTGTAAGGAGCTATAACAAAGAAAGAGAGAAAGGGAAAAGAATAGGTACTTCTACAACATAAACTGAAAAGATCCTATATTGTAGGACTCTGAAACTTAGGGATAAAATATTTTTAGGGCTGGGCCCTCCTGGATCATGTTTATAATCTTAATTACTTAGGAGGCTGTGATTTGAAAATCATGGTTCAAAGCCATCCTAGGCAGGAAAATTTGGTGTTCTTATCTCCAATAATCCATCAAAAAATCCACCAGAAGTGTATCTGTGGTTCATGTGGTAGAGTACTAGCCTTGAGCAAAAAAAAAAATTAATGCTCAGGGACAAAAATCTAAGTCCTGAATTCAAGCCCCAGGACTGGCACCAAAAAAAGTCTTAGGATTAACCTCAGTGTCTAATCTACATATTTTATGTGTGCCCATGCTGGAGCTTGCTTAAAACATAAAAGTCAGGCTGGATGAGGTAGGGAATCTCTTACCACTGAATGACATTTTTATTTCCTTTATATTGCATCAGGATGGTCTTCAGTGTTCCAAATGGGGAAAGGAGTGAATGAAACTGGCAGGAGCTCATAGATAAAACTGACGTGAACGAATAATGAGATAGAAGATGCTAATCTATTTTTAAAGAATCCTGGCTTTTTTCCCCCACATCTCCCCTCTAGAGGCTCAAAAATAGATTATAACACAAAGTTAACACAAATTGGACTCCTGGTGGACAAACATGTATCTGTTCATCCTATTGGCTTTGGCATATAATGAAACTGGCATAACTGTCATGCATTTGCATGAACTGAACAGAATCTTTACATTCTAGAAATTTATAGGTACTTGTTACTGTTGCTCTCTTCCACAAGTTGGCACAGAGCAGAAACTGTTTGGCAGAAAGAGTGATTTTTTTTCTGTGATCATTTACCAAGACCACTGGTCCATCAGGTATTACACACAAAAGTCAGAGTAAAGGTGGATGAGAGCCTTTTCTTCTATTTCTGATTATTCCTATCACATTCCACTTCTAAGAAATGATGGTCAGACATTGGACAGATTGGGTAATAAGTAGGATTGGACGTATACATGAGATAGGGTCAGATGTACACATGGCCATATGATGAACATGTGGTCAGATGGTCCGATAGTAAATAAAGAAATAGATGAATGAAACATTGCATGGATGAATAAATAAATGGTTGGGTGGATAATGGTATGTAATTTTGATGTATGGATGCATGGATAAATAAACACCTGTGTGAATGGACAGCTAGACAGTGGGCAGATTGAGAATGGCAGTGAAATGAATCTATCCTTGTCAATTGTTGATTAGATGAAGGGATAAATGGGCAGATAGTTTGATATAGGATTAGTTGCAATGAGTAGAAGGATGAAAGGGTGGATTAGACAGAATGAATGGAAGAGTAGGTGGATAGATAGCTGGTAGGATGACTACATAGATCATTGATAGGATGTTTGGACAGGTGAATGAATGGAAAGTTTGTTGGTGGAACTGGGTAGTGCTGCTTTTAAGTTTAGGCCTGTCTAGCTCTCTAGTCATTTTCTCTACTTATCTTTTTTTCTTCTTGCTGTTTTCCCCAGAGAGTCTAGGCTGAGAAAGCTCTCATTCTACTAAGTACAGATTCAATTAATTCTACAAGGACTTAATACCTATACTAGATATCATAATATGGCCTTGGGTTAATAAAAATTCAATAAAAATGAGAAGACATTACTTGGTACTAGGGAATCAACAGACTAGTGGGAGAGATATTAATTACCTGGTAAAGTAACTATGTTATTATTTATGAAAAATATAATTATCTATGAATGGAGCATTTAAGTCATTGGCAAATCCCCTAGAAAATGTTTGAACATACTCAGGAGGATAGCATGACTTTAGTGGTCTCAGCTGAGGGAAATAGTTAAAGGAGAAATGGAAAGATAATACATGCAGGTAATGAGTAGGTTTTAAGTTTTGGGGAGGCATATGTTAGTATGAATTTAATAAGAAGTCAAGAAGGACTTTATTATAGAAGAGATGTGGCCTAATTTACATTTCAACAGGATACATATGTTTAGGGGAATAAGTATATAGTGTTTATTAGTTACTGTTCGTTGCTGTGACAAAATCCTTGACATAAATTAAAATAAGAAAGGATTTATTTTAGCTTATGATTTCAGAGCCTTCAGTCTGCCATTCTGGGAGAGCACTACAGAGAATCTTATACCATGATGGACAGGAAGCTGAATGTAGCAGTAACAGGAAGGGGCTGGGGTAAGATATTGCTCCCAAGGAGACACGTCTGTGACCATTTCTTCAAGGCTTCCCTCCTACAGTTCTATCAGCTCTCTCTATTCTATTCAAAGTTTTTGAATCCATCAAACCATTCATTATGTTGAGACTCCCTCAGATACCTACACAGAGGTATGTTCTACAAATCCAATCAAAATGACAATCAAATCTAATTATCAAGCCTGAAATCCTAGCTACTCAGGAAACTGAGATCTGAGGATCTCAGTTTAAATCCAGAGTCAGGGAACAAAAGTCAGGAGAGGACCAGGAGTTTGACCTAGTGGTAGAGTGCTTGCCTAGCATGCACAAAGACCTGGGTTCAATTCCTCAGTACCACATACATAGAAAAAGCCAGAAGTGGTGCTGTGGCTCAAGTGGTAGAGCCCAAGCCTTGAGAAAGCCCAAGGACAGTGTTCAGGCTCTGAGGTTAAGCCCCAGGACTGGCAAAAAAAAGTTGTGAAACTCTTATCTCCAATTAAATAACCAGAAAATGGAAGTGGCACTGTGGCTCAAGGGGTAGAGCACTAGCCTTGAGCTGAATTGCTCAGGGACAGTGCCCAAGCCCCACAACTGACAAAAAAAAAGAAAGAAAAAGAAAAGGAAAAAATAAAAAGGAAAGGAAAAGAAAAGGAAAGGAAAAAAATAACCCTAATTATCACATAGTGGCCACTGCAGACACAGAAAGAGAAAGCACAGCTATTAAATTTGTAATTTTTTTTATTTTTAGGCAACAGAGTACAAAATGTTTAAGAAACAAGTAACATCTTAAAAAGCGTCACTCCAGAAGCACAGAAAGAACACCTCTATTAAATAGAAAATGCCAAGTCCAATTACTTTGTTTGTTCCTTAGTATCCCTGCCAGATGCTGCTCTACATTCACCAGAAAAACAAAATAAAACAAAACAATGACACTTTCAGACCTCAGGAACCCACTGGTCTCTTACCATGACAACTGTGCAGGACCAACCTACGCAGTTGTCATGGTAATAGACTTATCTGATGTCACATTAAAAATTTCATACAGACCCTGGAGAGATCATATTTATACCGTCTCCTTTGCCTAATGAATATAATGCAGAATGAACTTGGCTTAACACAGACCTTACAGTGAATTTGTGAGCTTTGATATATATATATATATATATGTATATATATGTATATATACACACCAAGTCAGGTGATGACAAAGGAGCATAGTAAAAACTAGAAAGGAAAAAGGGAATAGGGAGTGATTGTTGAAGGGGTAGGTGCCACTCTGTATAAGGGAACCCAGGACTTACATAATAAGGTTTAAGCTGAAAGCTTAATGTCTAGAAGCAACAGGAGGCCATGTAAATGTAGGATAACAGGACTACAAGCAGAGGAAAGAGAACATGAAAGTCCTTCAGGGTCTGTATGCTCTGTGACATAGCCAGGACAAAGAGAAGTAAACTGAGGCCAAAAGGGCAGCAGCATAACCCAAGTGGGTCTTGAGAAGCACAACAAAATCTCTGGAATATAGCCTAGTGGTAGAGTGCTTGCCTAGCGTGCATACAGCTCTGGGTTCGATTCCTCAGTACCACATACTCAAAAAACCAGAAGAGGCGCTGTGGCTCAAGTGGCAGAGTTCTACTTGCTTTGAACAAAAAGTGTCCAAGGACAGTGTCCAGGCCCTGAGTTCAAGCTCCAGGACTGGCAAAAACAACAAGAATTCAGAGTTTAGGAAGGTCAAATAGATTTGGGATATAATGATGTCAAAGGACTTCACTATATTTTTTCTCATACCACTTGCATGAATCTAATTCCTTGTGTTTGGCCCAGGCTGCCCAGGCCTGTCATTTGCTCTTTGGTTTTGTGCTTAAGTGAACCATAGGAAAAAAAGGCATTGAGCAAGCAAAGCCCTCAGCAATTCACTGCTTCTGACAATGTGGCATTTGAAGGTACTCAGCAAACACCCCTAGATGACCAACGTGAAGATTCACAGAAGCTTCAAAACTCAAGCTCTCTCTGAGCTCAGCAAACTCACCAGCGAGGTCTCTGAGATTATATATATGTATTGTGTTTCCCAAAGGGCACTGCAATTGTGCGTGCATGCATGCATGTGTGCATGCACCCTTGCATTTGCATGTATACGTGGGTGTTTGCATTGGGGCTTGAACTCAGGGTTTTAAACTATTGCTTTGACTTTTTGGTGCTCTACTACTTGAGCTACACCTCCATTTTCAGCTTTTTGCTGACTAATTGGATACAAGAATCTCAAGGGCCTTTCTACACAGGCTGACTTTAAACCATGATTATCAGATCTCAGCTTACTGAATAGCTAGGATTATAGGCATAAATAACCTTTTCCTGGTGAGCTAATACATTTTTTAAAAACGTGATCAATAAGATCCTCAATCTGAGATTCAGGTTTTCTTCTAAAGGAAAGATGGATTGAGCAGAAGACAGCCAGGCATCTAAAGTTGTTGGAGATGGATGTAGCTGTTATCAATCCTGAATGCATTACTGAGTGTCTCCTGTGTCACAAAAGATGTATGGTGAGTTTCTGTTATAGATCACAAACTAATAAAAAGTGGACAAATAAACAGCATTATTATAGGTCTATATATCATGTTAGGAGGTGAGCATTCTATTGTTAAAATATGAGATAAGGCTGTTTGTGGCAGTTCATACTTGTAATCCTAGCTATTTGGAAAGTAGATATAGGGAACTCATTGTTTGAGGCCAGTCCCAGGGAAAAATTTAGTGCAACATCATCTCAACCAACAAGTAAGGTATAGTGGTAGCTACTCGTTATTCAAGCTATGTAGGAGGCATATGTAAGAGAATCACAGTCTTCGGCTACCTATAATAAAATGTGACACCTTATCAGGAAAATAAAGCAAAGGGTTGGGGGCATGGCTTAAGTAGCAGAGCATATGCCAAGCAAGCAAAAGGTACTGAGTTCAAATACCAGTATTGCCAAAAGAAGACATACAACAGGCAGATAGTAAAATGTGAAAGGTGTTTCTTTAAGTACAGGAAGAACTTTCTGAGATCCAGATAAAGAAGATGAATAATCTCTGTAGTTTCTGTGGGTAGAAGATACGGAGACTTTTCCTTGTAGACAGAACAAAGGATAGAGAACTGTGGGCTAAAGATGCAGGAAAGCCATGCATCAGGGAACAAAGAAAGTAATCAGAGAGTAGCAGGATGTGCAATAGAATGAGGGGAACTCCTGAGTACCTGGTAAGCCCTGGGAGAACTAGAGTTTACTCTGGATGTTGTTAAAAGCCAGTGGAGCTGGGGGGCTGGGAGTTTTGCCTAGTGGTAGAGTGCTTGCCTAGCATGCACGATTCCTCGATACCACATACATAGAAAAAAGCTGGAAATGGTGCTGAGGCTCAAGTGGTAGAGTTCTGGCCTTAAGAAAGTCCAAGGACAGTGTTCAGGCCCTGAGCTTAAGCCCAGGACTGGCAAAAAAAAGCCAATAGAGCTGGGTGCTGGTGGCTCATACCTTTAAATCTGTCTATGTAAGAGGCTAAGATCTAAGGATAACAGTCTGGAAACAGCCTGGGCAAGAAAGTCCATGAGACTCATATCACAAATTCATCAGTCAAAAGCTGTAAGTGGATCTGTGGTTCAAATAGTAGACTACTATCTTGGAGCACAAAAGCTCAGGGACAGCACCCAGGCCCTGAGTTTTAGCTACAAAACTCACAGATGCACACACACACGCACATGTACATGCATATGCATGCATACATGTCAATGGGGATATTCTTGCCATCTCATCTTGTTAAGACAACCTTTGAATAGATGTTGGAAAAAACTATGGCCAATTTGTGACTAAGGAAAATTTTGCCTTCTTGCAAGCTTGATGGCAGCTTGCAAATGCCCTAGTGTGAGCAGGAAAACACCGGCTTAGTAAAGGTTTCTAACTGTTTCTCCCATCTGGAATATCCTGAGATTTGCAGTTTCAGTGATCTGAAATATGTAGTGTTCTTCCTGCTACCATAAAGCTTCATGATCATAAGCACAACGCTTTAGAAATGTGCAGAAACGTGTTCCAATTATCCTAGGCCCAGATAGTAACTATCAAAGAAATTTATGGCCTCAAATAACCACATCTTCAGTTCTGGACACAAAGTACAGTACTTATAATTATATGAATTTAGGAAAGTAGAAAAAAATGCCAGGTACTGGTGACTCACGCCTGAAATCCTAGCTACTCAGGAGGCTGAGATCTGAGGATCACAGTTCAAATTCAGCATGGGCACTGAAGACTGTGAGACTTTTATCTCCAATTAACCACTAGAAAACCGGAAGTGGCTTTGTGGCTCAAGGGGTAGGGTGGTAGCCTTGAGCTGAAGAGTTCAGGGACAGCCCCAGGCCCAGAGTTCAAGTTCCTCAACTGACAAAAAAAAACAAAGAAGAAAACTAAAAGAAGAAAAAAAGGAAAGCATAGAGATAGGAAAATTGCTCTAGTTGCTTCTAGTAAGAAGTATCCAATAAGCCAGGTGCCTATGACTCATGCCTATAATCCTAACTACTTAGGAGACTGAGATGTAATGATCAAGCTTTCAAGTCAGCCTGGGAAAGAAAGCCCAGGAGACTCTTGATTCCAGTTAGCTACGAAAAAATCTGGAAGTGTAGCTATGGTTCACTTTTTTGCCTTATGCAAAAAAGTTTAAGAACAATGTCCAGGTCCTGATTTGAAATCCCAGGACACACACACACACACAGGAGATCCAGGAAATAGGTGCTGGTGGATCACAACTGTAATTCTAGCTACTCAATATGCTGAGATTGGAGTATTGTAGTTACAAGCCAGATCAAGAAGAAAAGTCTGTGAAATTTTATCTCCAATCAGCTATCAAAAAGCCTGAATTGAGGTTGATATAATTTTGATCTCTAAAGGCTGGCCATTTTGCGATGGGCTTCCATATGAGGCAGAAACCACCCCTAATATCAAAGATCCACTATAGGCTCATATTGCTTCTTTAATTGACCATTCTGTGAAATAATAAATCTATTTCAGTCCTGTGGTGACTGTTGCTTAAAAACAAAGACTGAAGTAAATTTGTGGCTCAAGTGGGAGAGAGCTAGCCTTGAGCAAAAAAGCTGAAGGACAGGTGCTAGGAGTTCGGCCTGGTTGTAGAGTGATTGCCTGGTACGTATGAAGACCCAGGTTCGATTCCTCAGTACCACATACATAGAAAAAAAGCCAGAAGTGGGTCTATGGCTCAATTGGTAGAGCTCTGGCCTTGAGAAAGCCCAAGGGCAGTGCCCAGGGCCTGAGTTTAAGACTGGTGCATGCGCACACATGAATACACACACGTGTGCTCGCTCGCGCAACACACACACACACACACACAGATAGTGAAATTATGAAGTAAAAAGCTAAACTGAATAAGTCCTAATATTTGAACTGTCAGGAATGGCTCTAAATTCTGTCCCCATCTTGAAACTCAGGCCTAAAAACTCAGATACAGGCAAATACATAACACTTTTGCATTTCCCCCCATCTCCAGAAACTTTTCTATCTTCTTTAACTTGGAAAGACTAATTGTAGGACTCTGGAGAGTGCTAGAGAAATGAAGAAATGGCTAGATTCATCTGGAAGTTGAAGGTAGGGATTCACAGTGTTCTTAAAAAGTAAGGCCAGGCTGGGTGTGCATGGCTCATGCCTGTAATCCTAGCTACTCAGGATGCTGAGCTCTGAGGATCACAGTTCAAAGCCAGCCAATGAAGGAAAGTCTGTGAGACTATTTATTATTGTAATTATTATTATTACAATATTTAAGTAGTTGTACCAAGGACTTTCCATTTAACAAAGCAGTTTATGAATATGATGCATCTTGGCAAAGAGATTCTTATTTCAAATTAAACACAGAAAAGCTGGAAAGTTGAGCTCTGGATCAAGTGGAGAAGGCTAGTCTTGAGCACGAAAAGCTCAGTGGCACACAAAAAGTAAGTCCAGGCTTCTTGATATTTCACATTCAAAACTTTTAGGATGCATGTTTAAAATTCAGAAGATACATTGTAAGAAAACCACGACTCTATTCTAATCACTAAGAAGAATAACAAGATTCCCTAATACCAGTTAGGTGACAATAGTAATCCTAGCTACTTAGGAGCCTGGTATGGGGAAGATATTGCTTCAAAGCTAGGCCAGGCAGAAAACTTCATTAGACCCTTAGCTTACAGAAATAGCTGAGTACAGTGGCACATGCATGCCCTTCCAAGCTCTGTAAGAGGCTGAGTTTGGGAGGACCACAATTTGAGGCCAGGACAAAAGTTCTGTGAGATGCAACCTCAGCTATGTTGGGAAGCCTGAAGTAGGCATATAAAGGTCCAGACAGAAAATGATACTCTGACTCAAAAATAAGCAATGCTGGACTGGGAGTTTGGCCTAGTGGTAGAGTGCTTTCCTAGCATTCACAAAGACCTGTGTTCGATTCCTTGGTACCACATATATAGAAAAAGCCGGAAGTGGTGATGTGGCTCAAGTGGTAGGGGGCTAGCCTTGAGAAAGCCCAAGGACAGTGCTCAGGCCCTGAGTTCAGTTCCCAGGACTGGCAAAAAAAGCAATGCTGCTGGGCACAGATAGCACATACCTATAATCCTAACTACTCAAGGATACTGTGGTCTGAAGATCATGGCTGAAAACCAGACCAGACAGGAAAGTTCATGAGACTCTTTATCTGCTATTATCCAGCAATAGGTAGACCTGGGACTTGAATGGTAGAGCACCACAAGCTTTGAGCAACAAAGCTAAGGGATAGTGTACCCTGGCCCTGACTTGAATTCAGGTCTAGGCCCCAATAGTCTCACACACACACACACACACACACACACACACACACACACACACACGATAATAATAATAATAATAATAATAATAATAATAATAAACAGTGGGAAAAGAGAAAAGAGTGAAGTCATGGCATAAGGGCCTCAATTTAAATATCAGTATTATTACAAAAAAGAAAGAAAATTTTTGATGGGGCAGAAACTGTAAACATCACGTCAGAGGAGCCAACTACTTTGAGAGCATCTAGAAGGGCACTCATTGCCACAAGTACATGGGACCTGGCACAAACGGAGAATGGGTTGGGACTTGGCACCAATTTGAAGGATGTGTAAATCAGGAATCATGTAGGCTGAAAGTCAGCTATGAGCCTCTGGTAGGTTCTGACATGAGTCTAGTAGAAATAGAATTGGGAGTTGGTTCACACCACAACAGTGTGGGAATTTTGAGAGTGAAAAGTGGGCTAAGAGTCAACCAGGGCGTGAGTTGTGAGATAAGTTCCAGGAATCAAGTGGAGAAGGAGCTCAGGGACCAGAGCAAAGATCTTAGCATGGAGCTAACTGGGAGGTCAGGAGTTGGAAGGAGCCAGGAGGAGAACAGCTGTTTACTGTTTGGCCAACTTGCAAATAGCATTTTTTATTTGGCTGATAGAAAATGCTGATCTGGCTCAGGGCCTGACAAGTGCTGAGTGGGTGGTCTGCCCCATGCTAAATCCTCCAGCCATATCATCCTCAATCGTCTAACCTGTTCAGATTTCAAAAAAAAAAGTGACTGCTCCATGAAAGAGGAAAATCTACCTAGCACTTTAGCAAAGATGAATTATGGATTTTCTTTCTCTTTCTCATTTTTATAATTTTGCTTACATTTTTTTGCTGCTCTTCTTGTGAATGGGCTTCAATCATCTTTCCTATTTTCTCTTTCTCTGCACATACCTTGTTATGTTTCTTTTTTTTTTCTTTCATATATTTTTTATTGTAATTAATAGAAGGGTTACATGATATTTGCCAGATAGATGGTGCATTAATTCCCATACATGGATACCCTTTCACATGTCTTGGTCCCCATTTCCCTCCCCCCACCCCCACCCCTCATCTTGTTTTCCCCCCTTCCCTATCCAATTTCAAATGACCAAATACAATATATCCGATATATCAGGTAACAAAGTGAGATACTGTGACAATATGAGATAACCAAGGGACAGCAAAAGAGATGAGAGATAACATAGTACCTTAAGAACAACAATCATTCATTATATGGCTTATGTTTCTATATCCTAGAGATCCTTTCATTCAGCATCCTACTATATGGCATTTTGTATCAAGGTTTTGCTCTATTGCAAATCTCTGCTAGGAGAGCCCAAGGTTTCTACTGATTATGACAAATGAGGGAAACCATTGAGCCTAAGTTCCTTTGAGTCTGGCTTACTTCACTTAATATGATCTTTTCTAAGTCTTTCCATTTCCTAACCAATGGGGCAATGTCATTTTTTTCTGACAGCAGCATAGAATTCCATTGTGTACAAATACCACATCTTGTTGATCCACTCATCAACTGAGGGACATCTAGGTTGGTTCCATATCTTTGCTATGGAAAATAGTGCTGCAATGAACATTGTTGTGCTGGTGGATTTAGTATGTCCATGTTTCTGGATGATTGGGTAAATGCCAAGTAGTGGAATTGCTGGGTCATAGGGGAGCTCTATGTTTAGTCTTTTGAGGAACTGCCATACTGCTTTCCATAGTGGTTGAACGAGTTTGCACTCCCACCAACAGTGTAGTAGTGATCCCTCCTGGTCACATCCCCTCCAGCATCTGTTGTTATTCATTTTCTTGATCCTGGCCATTCTAACTGGAGTGAGGTGGAATCTTAGAGTTGTTTTGATTTGCATTTCTTTTATGACCAGAGATGTTGAGCATTTCTTCATGTGTCTATAGGCCATTTTTGTTTCTTCTTCAGAGAAGACTCTCTTTAAGTCTTTGGCCCATTTTTTAATGGGATGGTTGTTACTTTGGAGGTTAGTTTTGGAGTGATTCAATTTTTTGAGTTGTTGATATATTTTAGATATGAGGCCTTTGTCCGTTGTTTGGTTGGTGAAGATCTTCTCCCACTCTGTAGGCTTCCTGATTAGTTTACTAGCTATGTCCTTTGCCATACAAAAGCTCTGCAGTTTAATGCAGTCCCACTTATCCAGCCTTTCTCTGATTTGTTGTGATTCTTGGTCCTTATTAAGAAAGTTTCGACCTGTGCCAAGGAGGTCTAGTGTATCTCCTATTCCTTCTTGCAAAGTTTTCAGAGTGTCGGCATTTACCTCCAGGTCTTTGATCCATTTGGAGTTAATTCTAGTACAGGGTGACAAAGAAGGATCCAACCTTAGTTTTCTGCAGGTGCTTAACCAGTTCTGCCAGCACCACTTGTTGAAGAGGCTGTCTTTCTTCCATTCTATTTTTTTGGCTCCCTTGTCAAAGATTAGGTGGCCATAGGTCTGTGGTTTAATATCTGGGTCTTCAGTTCTATTCCATTGGTCTTCAGGCCTGTTCTTGTGCCAGTACCAAGCTGTTTTGATAATCATAGCTCTGTAATACAGTCTAAAGTTTGGTATTGAAATTCCTCCTGCACTGTTCTTTCTGCTAAGAAGTGTTTTTGCTATACGGGCTCTTTTATTATTCCATATGAAATTTTGGATTCCCTCTTCTATTTCTTTAAAGAATGACATTGGGATATTGATGGGTATTGCGTTGAATTTGTAGATAGCCCTTGGCAAGATTGTCATTTTCACAATATTGATTCTTCCAATCCAGGAGCATGGGAGGTTTTTCCATTTCCTCAGTTCTGCTTTAATTTCCTTTTTCAGGGTTTTAAAGTTTTCATCAAAAAGGTCCTTTACATTCTTAGTTAAGGTAATTCCTAGATACTTTATTTTCTTTGAGGCTATTGCAAAAGGAGTTGCTTTCCTGATTATTGCCTCATTCCTCTCACTGTTGGCGTAGAGGAAGGCAGTTGATTTTTGAGGGTTAATTTTATACCCTGCTACCCTCCCAAAGTTTTGAATCAGCTCAAGGAGCTTGGGAGTAGAGTCTATAGGATTCTTTAAATACAGGATCATGTCATCTGCAAAGAGGGAAAGTTTTACTTCCTCTTTCCCTATTTGGATCCCCTTTATGCTTGCTTCTTGCCTTATTGCACTGGCTATGAATTCTAATACTATGTTAAAGAGGAGTGGAGAGAGTGGGCATCCTTGTCTTGTTCCTGATTTTAGAAGGAATGGCTTTAGCTTTTCGCCATTAAGTATAATACGAGCTGTGGGTTTGTCATACACAGCCTTTATTATACTGAGGAATCTTCCATGGATTCCTAGTTTCTCCAGAGCTTTTAACATAAAAGGGTGTTGGATCTTGTCAAATGCCTTTTCTGCATCTATTGAGACAATCATGTGATTTTTGTCCCTGCTCCTCTTGATGGGTTGAATTATGTTAATTGATTTGCGTATGATGAACCAGCTTTGCCTCCCTGTGATGAATCCAGTTTGATCATAGTGTATAATTTTTTTTGATGAGTTGTTGTAGACGGTTGGCCAGTA
This sequence comes from Megascapheus bottae, assembly GCF_031878675.1. Lineage (NCBI taxonomy): Eukaryota > Metazoa > Chordata > Mammalia > Rodentia > Geomyidae > Megascapheus > Megascapheus bottae. The sequence goes on along the minus strand of NC_143547.1, from coordinate 31,675,715 downwards.
TTTTGTTGAGAAGTTTTGCATCAATGTTCATCAAATAAATAGGTCTATAGTTCTCTTTCTTTGATGAATCTCTGTCTGGTTTGGTGATGAGGGTAATACTGGCTTCATAGAATGGGTTTGGTAAAGAACCTTCATTTTCAATTTCGTTGAAGAGTTTGAGGAGTATTGGTGTGAGCTCTGCTTTGTTATGTTCTCTTATCACTCGACGAGTAATTTCACGCCATATCCTTTTCCTTGCTTTTATATGTTGCTTTTTTTCTTAGACTTTCCTCATTTATCCTTCTTTTTATCACTTAATTACTAATGCTTCTACCTATAAAATGGTTTAAATTATTAGTTTATCTCAGAGGGATCATAGTTCCTTTCCTTTATAACTTAATTAGGAAAAGTAGTTTATATTAACTATTTTTATTTTACTTAAATAATTGAATGTGTGTGTGTGTGTGCGTGTGTGTGTGCACGCACACACACGCATATATGAGCACACACAAATCCAGAGGCTTGAACCAACGTCCTGGAAACTGACTCTGAGCTTTTGTACTCAAAGCAAGTTCTCTACTACTTAAACCACAGCTCTACTTCTGGCATTTTGGTGATGAGAGATAAAAGTCACAGATTTTTCTGCCCAGACTGGCTTTGAACTGGGATCCTCAGATCTCAGCCTCCTAAGTAGCTAGGATTATAGGCATGAGCCACCATACCCAGCTAATAATTGACTTTTATGTGTAAAATTTATTCTAATTTCCCCCTGTGAGTGGCAATGAAAGAGATACCAAAGCTAATAGGTGGCCAAATTGCAATGTAGAAATCCCAAAAATACGAAAAAGGGAGGTAATATAACTCCCAAAAAACTTGTAAACACCTCAGTAACTGAATTCAACTGTAATGAAATGGCTCAAATGCCAAGAAAATAATTCAAAAATAAATAATTCAAAAGAAATCAGGTTACTGATTAGAAAAAACAGAGTATTAGAAAAAAAAGATGTAAGGAAACCCACTACCTATGTATGTAACCATAGGCCAGAAGGGTTACATCATCCAGACAATAAAATTAAATAAAAAAGAAACATTCGAGATCTGGACAAAAATGTCAATAAGAAGAATAAAAAAATTCAGCAAGGAAATTGAGATTCTGAAACAAAAAAACAAGAAAATAGAAATGATGGAAATAGGAAGATCAACAAATCACATAAAAATACAGCAGGCCATATGTATATGATAGCTCACTCCTTAATCTCAGCTACTTGGAAAAAGAGATTGGGAGGATTATAGTTCAAGGTCATCCCTGACCGAGAGTGATTAAGGTTCTGTTTCAACAAATTAACTGGGAGTGATAGCACAGGCCTCTTATTCCAGCTACATGGGAATTGTAGATGGGAGGATCACAGTACAACCATCCCAAGTAAAAATGTGAGACACTTTATTTAGAAAAAACTAAAGCAAAACATGCTAAGAGCATGGCTCAAGTGATAGAGCACCTACCTGCTTGGCAAACAGCTCAGAAATAGTGTCCAAGGCCTGAGGTCAAGTCCCAGGGGCAGCATGTACACAAATAAAAAGATACATTATGCACATAAATGGATATGTTACAAGTACTTGAAGACATTAACAACACAAATATTGATTATATATAAAAAGAAACAAAAAGATTCAAGTAGGGAAAGAAGAGAAAAATCAATGCTAAAATTGACATGAAAGCACAAAATATCACAACAAGAGAAAGAAGTCCTGAATAATAACAACAACAACAACATCAACAACAAAAATGTTGGTCAGACGCTGGTGGCTCATATTTGTAGTCGTAGCTACTCAGGAGGCTGAGATCTGAGAAATGTGATTCAAAGCCAGCCAAGGCACTGAAGTCCATGAGACTCTTATTTCCAGTTAACCAACAGAAAACCAGAAGAGGTGCTGTTGCTCAAGTGGTAGAGAGTTAACCTTGGGCTGAAGAGCTCAGAGACAGCACCCAGACCCAGAGTCCAAGCCCCACAACCAACCAAAAAAAAATAATGCTGGAGGTATCCACAATGCTTCACTTTTAACTACACTAGACAGCCAAAATAACAAGAAAAAAATGGCACTGGTCCCCAGACAGATGCATAGTACAATGAAACAACAGAAGATCCAGAAAGAAGCCTCCACGATTATAGTTAGCTGATTCTCAACAAAGGCGTTCACAATTTTGATGATGAAGAATTTACTTTTGGAGGCTATTGTGAATAGGGTTATTTTATTTAGTTATTACACCCAAATTAAACTTGAAGTTGTTTGAGACTGTGAGAAAATAATGGGTGTGGTAACATGGTTCTGCATAGTAGAACTCCAAACCCATCAGCGCCATCTATAACACATCATGATGATAAATGCTCCTATTCAATTGCCAGAGATCTGGAAGATCATAGTCTGAGGATAGCCTTGGCAAACAACAACAACAACAACAACAACAAAAGAAAACAAAACACAAACAATCAAAAACCCCAGATGTTATCAAGCAAGACATTGGTGGCTGATACCTCTAATCCTGGCTACTCAGGAGGCTGAAATTTGAGGATCTTGGTTTAAACCTAGTTTGAGAAGGAAAATTCATGAGATTTGTGTTTCCAAATCCCACCAAAAAGCTGGCAGTAGAAGCTGTGGCTCAGATAGAGTGATAACTTTGAGCAAAAAATCTCAGGGACAGTGCTCAGGTTCAAAGTGCCAGAACCAACACACACACACACACACACACACACACACACACACACACACACTTGTGAGACAATACATGGTAGTGCACACCTAGAAATCTAGCTTAGGAATAGGAGGATCAGAGTTAGAGGTGAGCCATGAAGACATGAAACCTTATCAGAAAATATATTAAAAAGTGAACAGAATTAGAGGTGTGGCTTAGTACTAGAGTCCTTGGCTAGAAAGCAGGAGACCCTGAGTTCAAACCCCTGGTACCACCAAAGTAAAAATGAAGAGAGAAATTTTTCTCATAGATCTTAAAAGTAAATATTCACAAGCTACTATCAGCTTCAGGAACACACAGTGAGAATAATAAAGGGAGTAATGCTGTCACATCTATGGTTCTAGGACAGTAGGAAAATAGCCAAAAGATACACAGCAAGCCGATTTAACTCCTATCTGAAACTGGAAGTAGATTTGTCCCCTCCAATCCTGTGTGAGTATAAAGATCCAAAGTACAGATTGCTGGAGCATGCGTAACCTGTTCCATGCTTAGTTATCCACAGAAACAAAAGCTGACTGCAGTATTTCCCGGTTTCTGTGGTATAAATAGTTCCTCAGTGACCAATTTCAAGGTATTAATCTGCTGTCAGTGAAAGCCCATATTGGAAACATGGAAACAAGATCACTATTATGGAATAGTCAGCAATACAAATGCAATGAAATGATATTCTTAAGATCACAATGACAGTGCACAGTCAGATACATACCTAAACTTCTGAGCCTTTAGTCACATAGTTTCAAAATGGTGAATGGGGATGAGTAGGGCTCAAGTAATTTATTTACAGATATAAAATACAACAATAAGTTTTGAAATTGCTTTAGAAGGGACATGGATGGTGTGTGGGGGGGTGAGTGAGAGTGATAGAAGGAATAACTTTGTATGTGGAAATGTCACAAGGAATCTTCTCTTATGCTAGGAATCTTCTTTTATGCTAATAAAAGCCTTTATAAAAGTACTTATTCAAGCCTGGCACGGTGGCTCATGTCTATAATCCTAGCCATTCAGGAGGCTGAGATCTGAGGATCAAGGTTCAAAGTCAGCCCAGGCACAAAAGAACTTGAGACTCTTATCTCCAATTAACCTTTAGAAAACAGGAAGTGGGGCATGGCTCAAGGGAAGGGCAGTAGCCTTGAGCTGCAGAGCTCAGGGACAGTGCCCAGGTCAAGTCAAGCCCCATGACCCACAAAAAAGAACTTATTCAACTATAAAGACTGATGGACAATTCCAATTCATAACCACCTTCAGTTAAACAAATGAACAAAATAAGTGGTCAGAATATTACTTAGCACACAGAAAACTTGAAGAACACTATTAACCAATTCAATTAAAATTGATACAACATTCAACTCCAAACAATACAATACACATTCTTTTTCAAGTACTCATGGAACATTAACCAATACAGACCATTTTAATACACTTCTCAAATAGCCAAATAAATCTAAATTTACTCATAATTTGAAAAGCACATTCTCAGGGTACAGTGGAATAAAGCAGAAATTACTAAGAGATGGAACTCAGGAAAACAGTTAAATATTTGATAAAGTAAATTATGCGTTTCTTTAGACTTCTGCATAATATATTAATCAAAGAAAAATTTAAGGCTGGAAGTGTGGCATAATGCTAGAGCATTTGTCTAGCATACACAAAGCCCTGGGTTTGATTCCTTGGTATCACATGCACAGAAGTGGTACTATGGCTCAAGTGGTAGAGTGCTAGCCTTGAGAAGGCTCAAGGACAGTGCTTAGGCCAAGCCCTCCAACTGGCAAAACGAAAAAAATTGAAGCTCATGCCTGTAGTCCTAGTTACTTAAGTGCCTGAGACTCAAGGATTAAGGTTCAAACCAGCCTGGACAGAAGTTTATATGACTATATCTCCAACTAACTAGCAAAAAGCTGGATTGGAAATGTGACTCAAGTGCTATAGCACCAGTTGGGTTATCAGCTAAGCAATTTCAAGGCCCCGAGTTTCAGCCATGGTACCAGGAAAAAAAAATGGAAGAAAAACAAAAAGTTATCATTGTCCGTAGGATGCATCTAGATATTGCTTAAATGAGAATTATAATATGGTAAGGGCCAGGAGTTTGGCCTAGTGGTAGAGTGCTTGCCTAGCATGCATGAAGACCTGGGTTTGATTTGTTGGTACCATATACATAGAAAAGCTGGAAATGGTGCTGTGGCTCAAGTGGTAGAGTGCTATCCTTGAGGAAAAAGTCTAAGGGCAGTTCTCAGGCCTTTAGTTCAAGCCCCAGGACTGATAATATATATATATATATATATATATATACATATACATATATGTATATACATATACATACATATATATATATAGTGGCTTATGCATTAACCACTAGTGATACAAATGAGACAGAAAGAAAGAATGCAGCAATTACCACCATGGACTTGGCTTCCTGGGTTGGTTTTGAACCTTGATCCTCAGATCTCAGCCTCCTGAGTAGCTAGGATTACAGGTGTGAGCCATCAATGCTGGTGAGATTATTGATTTCTTTGTGGTGATATTGGGGTTTGAACACAGGGTCTTGTGCTTGGTAGGCAGGCACTCTACTGCATCTCCAGCCCTATGCTTAAGGTTATTTTTCGATAGGGCCTCACATGGTTTACCCAGGCCTGCCACAGACTGCAGTCCTCCTACCTGGGCTCTGTAGCTGGGATGACAGATGTGGATCACTTTACCTGACATGTTTATTTCTTTTTTTTTTTCTTTTCGTTTCTTTTTTTCTTTTTCTTTTTCTGGGTCATGGTGCTTGAATTCTGGGTCTGGGCTCTGTCCCTGAGCTCTTCAGCTCAAGACCGCTGCCCTACCCCTTGAGCCACAGCACTACTTCCAGTTTTCTAGTGGTTAATTGAAGATAAGTCTCACCGACTTCAGTGCCCAGGCTGGCTTTTACATGTGTGAGCCACCGCGCTCAGCTGTGGCATGTTTCTTGAGATGGGCTCTTACTAACATTTTTTCCTGAGGGAGAAATCCCCTCTCCAATTTTCCCTCTTGAATAGCTGCAATTACAGGTGTGAGCTCCCTAGCCAAACTGACTTTTTCTTTCCTAATGGAAATAGGTTGTGCTTTAAATTTCCTTCTCAGAACTGGTTTTGCTGCAACTCATAAATTTTGAAATGTCACATTTTCATGTTCACTCAATTCTCCATACTGCTTTCCTTTCCTTTGAGATTTACTTTTTAATCCAGAATATTTAGAAATGGGTTTCCATTTCCAAATGTTTCAAACTTTTCCTGTTGTACGTTTGTTGCTGATTTCTAGTTTGATTCCACTACTGTCAGAGAACAGACTCAATATCATTCAGTTTACAAACATGTCTACTACAAGTGTACAATGGGAGAACTATTTGGGGGGATAACCAGTGGAAGGGGTGAAAAAAGAGGGTGAAGAGAGGACCATTGTGATCAAAGTACTTTATAATCAGGTGTGAAAATAGAATAATGAAACCAATTACAATTATTTGTAAAAGGAGATATAAGAAAGTGTAATATTTTTAGGTGACAGTAGCTCATGTCTATAATCCTAGCTTCTCAGAAGTCTGAGATCTAAGGATCTTGGTTTAAAGCCAATCTAAGCAAGAGAGTCCATGAGACTTTCCAGTTCAACAGCAAAAAAAAAAAAAGCCAGAAGTGAAGATATGACACAAATGGTCGAGTACCGGGGGGAAAAAAGCTAAGGGAGAGCATCTAGCTCTCAGTGTAGGAAGGAAGGAAGGAAGGAAGGAAGGAAGGAAGGAAGGAAGGAAGGAAGGAAGGAAGGAAGGAAGGAAGGAACAGAGGGGGTAAATTTGATCAAAGTATGTTATATGCATACATGGAAGTATCACAATTAAATTCCTTTGTATAATTAATGTGCACTGACAAAATTAAAATAAAAAGAACATTAAAATAACATAAAAAGAAAAACATGTATGATTACATTTGTTTTCTGATCCAGAATATGATCTGGCTTGGGCAGGTTCCATTGAGCAGTGAATAGAAAGTTCCGACTGCCAGACTTTGATGGCTCACACCTGTAATCCTTGGTTCTCAAGAGGCTGAGACCTAAGGATCATGGTTTGAAGCCAGCCTGATTTTTGTGACACTCTTATCTCTGATTAACCAACAAAAAGCTAGAATGGTTGCTGTGACTCAAGTAAGTACTAGTCTTTGAGCAAAAATAGCTAAGAGACAGTGCCTAGGCCCCCAAATCAGCACAAAAAAAAGAAAAAGAAAGTTCATACTGCTATTACTGAGCCCCAGTGTAGATATTTCAGCTATTTGTCTGTTTTTATTTTTATTTTAATTTTTTCTGGTCCTGGGGCTTGAACTCAGAGCCTGAGCACTGTCCTTGAGCTTCTTTTGTTCAAATCTAGAGCTCTACCACTTGAGCCACAGCTACCACTTGCTTGTGGCTTTTTCTATTTATGTGGTACTAAGGAGTCTAACCCAGGGCTTCATGAATGCTAGGCAAGCACTCTACCTCTGAGATACATTCCCAGCCAGTCTGTACTTTTATATAACAGTCACCTTGATTAGTGTGAAGATGATCTCTTATTATGGTTTTGATTTTTGCATGTCCATATTGCTTAGTCAGGATGAGTGATCTTTTGTTTGATTACAGGTTATTTGAAGGTATTTTTTGGATAAATGTCTATTCAAGTCCTTAACCCACTTTAAAAATTGGGATTGTTTCATTGTTATTGAGTTATATTGTGAGTTACTTATATATTTTGGAGATTTTGTATACCAATCCCTTCTGAAGTATTTGGCTTGCGAATATAGCCTCCTATTCTCTCTTTCTCTCCCTCTCCCCTTCTCTTCTCTTCTCTTCTCTTCCCCCCACCCTCTCTCTCTCCCTCACCCCCCTCTCTCTGCCAGTGGTACCAGGACTTGAACTCAGGATGTGGGTGTTATTCTTTAGCTTTTTGCTCAAGGCTGGTGCTCTACCAGTTGAGCCACACCTCCACTTCTGCATTTTGCTATTAGCCGAATCATTTCATTACATTTTCCTGAAGCTTATTGAGTTTCCTT